>NW_019213610.1:10644-155080 GCF_002532875.2 Varroa jacobsoni
TATATAGCTACGTTCTTGTCGGCGATAAACGGCAATCCGGAGATCACTTGGGATCACTGTTGTTACTATGGGTATTTTTGCTCTGTGATGTTGCGGGCGCAGCGATGCGAATGAATAATGTGTTGGAAATTCTCAATAGGCGCTTGTTGAAGCGATCTCACTTATCAGCTGTAAATTTTTCAGACATCATCTAGGCTTTAGTGACTCTCTAGTACAATCTTAATTTTGCTGCAGACATCTGATAAGCATCGTCTGAACAAGGCTTCGTTTAACATGTGTTAGATCATTCGATTCTGTGAGAAGTTTAAATCATTCGTTTTAGGAATGGAACCGTTTCACACCGTGTATTCACTGTGAAGGGATATGTCACACGGTAGAATTTTGAATTTGTTTTTGATTTAGCTAACGTGAGGACAAAGGGGAGTGGGAAGAAGCACATTCTATATGCTTGCACCGGACGAGAAGCGGCCCAGCGCCATAGGCAGCGTTCCGTCGGATTTACTGTTCGTTTGATACCTCGGTCACATTTGACTCTGCATTTTCCGGTTCCTTCAGTTGCTGTGCTCGGTATCTCTGTTGCCGATGGATAAGGGCGGTTAAGGCACTAAATTTGTGCGATTTCTCGGTAACTCATGATCGAGGTCTTTGCTAATTGACATCAGTTTAGTAGCTGCAAGCGATCGCCGGGCAGAACTGCGATAGCTTAGCAGCTCTGACAGCTAGGACGGCCAGAACAGTTAAGCGTGCAACGAGAGCGCCTAGGTCGGGTGACGATATAATGTCGCTCGAACGCCGAATCTTCCGCGTCCGCCGATTTGAGCGCATCGAAGGCGGCAGTAGACGCGGCGGGCCGTCAACCTCACTATAGCAGTTTGCTTGTAGCTGTACATGACGTGCCACAGTCGAAAAAGGCCCGCACCTCAAGTCCTATTCGAATCAGATCTAAATAATCGTCAATCGCCACGGCTAATGCCAATCGCTTTGTTCTTTCTGGGTAGCTTCTGCCTAACAAATCCTTTAGGCTTCCCCTACCTACGGACGGACACTTTGGAGCAACAGCGTCAGTCAGCATGGGTTTTCGGTATTCGGTTCTTGGCCCTTGGTTAGCGTCTCTTCGGATAGGATGAGAGCCAGCTGTGTTAAGCCGTCCGTGTCATTTGTGAAGATCACGTTCTGCGAAACAATCAAGCCGAAGACAACGACCGGCAGATGACGCTACGGTCTCACACATATACCGAAACAGTTCGCCAAAGAATTTTTTAGTACAGTCTACCGCAATGGCGTATGCATGTCAGAGTTCGAAGCTCCGAGTGACACTTAGAGGAGCAGAGTTTCGCTTCAATGTGTGTTTTTCCAGGAAATTATTCCACACTCAGGCTGAAGTCGATTAGAAGCTGGAAACTTCGTGCCGCTCAAAGCATTCTGGATGACCGATTGTTAATCTTAATAAATGTGATATTAGCGCATAATTGACTGTTAGAAACAGAATGGGGTGGCTGTAGGATATGTTGCGCTAAGGAGACGTCGTCTTCAAATACGACGGTGAATTAGACACAATATCTAAAGGAGAACGAAGGATTCACGCGTGACACAATCTTGTGTTGTGGCCTTCTATGACCAAGCGATGCTGTTATGAGCACACAGGCGGAATATAGAAAAAGCTATATATATATAAGTTTCTAGCATTGCAAACATTTTGCGCTCTCGTTTTTTGAGTACAACCTAGTAAATCCTTAGCTGCTCCCATGGAAACAATTAAGCTGACCGGCTTTAGCGCTCCAGAATAGTTGTTACTTGCAATAACGGACCGAAGATCGAGAGTACATTTCCTAAATACTGGTAATAAGTGACGCCGGACAAATAAAGCGCTTCGGGACCATTTGAAATGATCAAGTCACGTACTTAACTAGATATGTATCCTTCAACTATATCATATATACTCCTGAAACACTAGGATAGCAGCATAGCGAATGCCCTAACGCAGTAGAAGTTGAAATCGTACCGAAAACATAGGCAAATTATATACGCCCCGTTGTGTGAGTCGCACGCTCGAAGTATTTCAAGGCGTGTTTTCACTTAGGTGCCTTTCCACAGTGACCCTCGGCACTCCCCTCATGTTCGTGGTTTTACTCTAAGCAGGCACACAGAGGCAGGCCGTTCCAGAGCGTAACTGTGTGTGGATCGCGCTACTGATCAGGTGCACACACCTCCTCGCCCTTAAGCACCTGAAGCACCTGTTCAGCTTTTTCACGAGACCCAAGACGCTGTGGCTTCAGGATCAACGACGTCCCGCACATCCAGTTAGTTCGGCTTCACTCCCCCGCGAGAGCACCTCGTAGCTGCGATGCCACCTCGGTAACTAGAGAAGAGATCCACTTCCCTCTCCGACTCGAAGGGCGGATATATTCAATCGAGGCATATATGACAGCTGCAGTTGTACCTCGTCAGTCGAGTATTTGGTTGTAGTAGGACCAGCAGTCAGTTCATTCGTGCCTGCATATGGTAAACAAGCCAAACTGTGTCGCAGTTCGCACAGGGATTACATGACGTGTTCGTCGTACGGCGATTATCAGCGCATCTATATTGATAAATTGACGTTTAAACAATGGCAATGTTGGCATACATCTGTCGAATAATGATTCTCTTCTCCTACGTAGCAGCCTTACATTGCTACGTTACTGGATCACGAGAGACGGCACAAGCGCCTCAAAATGAAGTCAGCGCCCACATCAAGGTTCGTAGCATTACAAATTTTCTCCGCTCGATGCAGAAGCTAGGTGTACGTACGAACAGCAAAGGAAACATGCAGTTTTCTCCTACGGGGTGCAAAAATGATGACCGTATCTGTGCAGACAACGCGTACAGCGAGTGGACTAAATGGTCAAAATGCACGCGTAAATGTCGACAGCGGAGACATCGTCGGTGTCCTTCTACAGCGTTGCCTAATTGCAAGGACGAAAAGCAAACTCGACCATGTGTGAGCGACAAATGCAGAGCACCCATAACCATCCCCGACGAGAAGCGCTCGTCAAATAAAACAACCGCCAGCACCAAAGACTTTAAGGTGCTGTACGAGCTTCAAAAGTATGTCTACACTACATGGACCGACTGGACGCCATGTTCAAAGAATTGCCACACTCGCCGATATCGAAATTGCGTTATGCCTATTCTGTGCGGACACAGCGTTCAGCATGAGGACGCACTTTGCTACGCTGAAGGATCTTCGTGTGAGATGCTCGCTAAGCCTCAAGCCGGCGCAATTGAACTAGGTAAGTTGGAATGGAGAACTTGCTTGCTTTAAACCCATCGATCCACATAAACGAACTGTGATCCTTTTATTGCTATTATCGGTAAAATCGGCATTTATCGGTCAATATTTCAAATTCGGATCACGCATCTCAACATAGCACAAATCTGCGGTATAAATCCAGAAGGGCGACAACTGGCCGTAGTGTTGTCCACAGCAATACTTTCTTCTACTGTGACCGACTAGAAACACTGCATCTTTATGATATTTTATATACCATAATCCATAACAGTATATAAATTTCTGTCCGTTTTTTTTTACACAGATCTCCAAATGATCCCACAAGCCGGTGTCGACCCTACTCTGCAACCTAACTTCGAGTGCGGCAAGGCCCCTCCCCACCCAAAACTTCGTATCATTGGCGGAACAGCCACCTGGAAGGGGAAGTGGCCTTGGCAAGTGGCCTTACTCAACAGGAACAAAGAAGCATTCTGTGGCGGTACCTTAATCGCGCCAGACTGGGTGCTAACGGCTGCTCACTGCGTGCGCCGTTCACTGCATGTCCTCGCTGGAGAACACAATATAAAAAGGCGACGGGGAAAGGAAGTAGCTGTGGCCACATGCTTCGTTCATCCCGAATACGATGTCGAGACGGTTGACAACGATATTGCGTTGCTCCAGTTAGAAACGCCTCTTGTTTTCAACAACTTTGTGGGCGCAGCGTGCCTCCCTGACGCACCCCTGTCTGCTGGAGCTCGTGGTACCATTCTCGGGTGGGGTAAGCTGAGTGATCAGGCTGTAAATGGGTCGGAGATCCTACAAGAGGCGCAAGTTCCAGTTATCCCCCAACCGGAGTGCCGTGACGTTTACTCTGAATATTTTGTCAGTCAGAATATGCTGTGCGCAGGCTACAGGAGAGGCCGAATCGATTCATGCGCGGGCGATTCGGGTGGGCCACTCCTCGTTCAAAATAATAAAACAAAACGATGGACGGTTCAAGGGATTACTTCGTTCGGCGAAGGCTGTGGCCAGCGGCCCGGTATCTATGCACGCGTCGCCAATTACGTTAGCTGGATACGGGAAACGATTTCTACATCATACAGCAATTAGGGAAGATGAACTCAAGACATAATCTGTGGCTGCGAAAATAAGCCAGCTGTTGTGATTGTACAGTAAAACGTGAAATAGGTTAGCCCAAAGAGGCCAGTTCGACCCTTAATGGCGTCTGGATGCTGGGCCAGTAGTTTTCAACAGGGGATTAATTGCAAGCTTAATAAGTGTGAGTGTAAAATGCATAGGTACATTTGATGACGACGACGACGCCTGCAATGCAATCGTTTGTGCCAGCTAACAGCTGGTAGGATTCAATTATTTCTAGTCTGCGTAGCCGTAAAAAAGGATGAACGTGTATAGTGTATATCGACCTTAACGGGTGATAAAATGTCGTAACTTATTTAATTAGTTTTACACCATAACAGTTGCAAAATGCTACTACGGCCAGACGGCATTGAGAAGCTTGGTCCGTAGTGGAGGGCCTGTGGAATAGAGCAGATAGTTCCATAAAGGTAAAGGATAGGTAGAATAGAGATTATATGATACAAAGATATATCTTAATTATTATTCAAAGATGTGTTTAAAAGAGAGAGTTACTTATACTGGCGAAATAAATTCTAAAAAAATATCTAAAAACATAGTAGAATTATTTTTATTGCTCGAATAGCAGCAAAATGCCATAACTAAAACTAAGTATATATTACGTTTCGAATAAAACTATGAAAGTCCGAGCTAGGTTTGTCAGGAAATCTGTTGATCCGCTTTGAGATTATTTTGTTTTTCACACCGACCTCTATTTGGTACAGGGGTGTCATGTATTCCAAAAGTCAACTTCAGGAGTCTTATTAACAAACAGCAAACGCTTGTTTGTATCGCATTAACTAACTGATATGGGGAAAATATACATATGACTGTTTTGGCCCTTGACTTCATGTCCTCAAGGCAAATTAGAAATTTGGAATCTACAAACGCACAGAACGCGCGTACCAATCTACGAATAAATACGAGAAGTGTCAATCAAATCCTGTTTATTGTTTGTATGCCATTGCTGTGGTTAGTGAACATTTATCTATCTGTATCTTCGTTGCAATCGCCCATATCAAATAAGTCCTTGGTTCCTTTTGTTTTATTAGATCAGGCTGCACTTACCGTCACGGTTTTTCGTTAATCATATACGATATCACGGGTGCCTGAAATCATCCGTGTATTTGCTAACGTATCCACTAAAGGTCCGACCTTACTATTCACCTTCAGTTTATCATTGATTGAATTGATCATGATTAAAAAAAGGTGTTTCTTGATTTCATACCAAGTGACTTTCCACACGCTTACCTATAATCACTTTAAATCGATAGCTGATTATTGTCCGAATACAAAACTATTTGTTTTTTTGATAACTATGCAAAGTTGCACATTACAACTTGTTTGTTTGTTTGTTTGTTTGTTTGCTTGTATACGTACTCACAGAAAGTTCAACTTTTTTTTCTTCATCTTCACAAGAAACTTCAACAAGCTGTATAGATGAGTAAATTAGCAGCGTATATTTTAATTATTATCGTAAAATGCTGTTCCATCCGTATCCGTTAAAGCTGTGACTGTTAAACTGTCGCGTGTATACACAGTGGCTCCCAAAGGTATTCTATTAGAATGTTGTTTTAAATAAACCTGACTGAGTGGCAGATCAGCGAGTAATAAAGATGTTCCGAATAGGCAATACATACTTAACAATGCCCAGTAAAGAATAAAGCATCAGAAATGTAAACCGGCAACAAACTTTAAAGAAAAGTTATAACGTATTCGCGCGCCGGCCAAATCAACTTAATTTGGTTGCACCATTTATTACGATAGATTTAGATAATTACGATTACGGAGAACTGTCTCTCGAACATAGAGCCTCACCCTCATTTCTTTTTCCTTTTTCTTGTGTTTAATAGATAACACAATGCAGAGTGCAGTTTGGGTGGCAGAAACTGCTGTGACCATATGAAGGAGATGAATCATTGCGCCAAGTGTATGGGGAACATTTTTGACAATGGGGTTAGTTGTTCTGAAATCTTTTGAGAAGACAGAGGCTACTTCGAGGCTTGACGTTGCACGACCAAACGTACTCGGCCATCACACTTATCGGGTAGAGAGGTTGCCGAAGGATATCGACAAACCGTTTTTGTAACAAATGTTTCCACAAAAACAAACAGATACGGCAAGTTCTCTCGTATGAAATTTTGAGTAAATGTAGAATCCAATAGAAAGCGACGAGGCATTGCAGTTCTAAAGCGCTAGTCTTAGCTCTCGTAGGTTCAGCCTTATGAGCCTTTTCGTGAGTTTTAAATTTTGTTACATGTAACCTAACATTCTCTGTATTTGCAATTTTTACTTATGTATTAAACAGTAATTGAAAGTTGGCGGCGGTTATTACTTTCAAGGATAACATTTGGAGCCACGTTTGTGAAGGACGCATGGTGTTCCTTTTTAGCGATTCAGTTATCCTTTGAGCGTTACGTTGTTCTTTTTAACACTTTCTATAATAGCAAACTGCTCTTAAAAGGACCCTCGTCATTCCTAGCTTGTCAAGATATTCATGTGAACCTTTGAATAACTAACAACTTCATGGTTAGAGGTACAACTATTTTTCCTCGTCCTCTAGTCACGATCTCAAATAATGAGTTAATTGTTTTACTAATAATAATAATAATAAATGAGTTAATTGAAACGTCTATCGGCTTTGTTGTCTTTTTCCCTACGATCGCTATACCTGTTCATGTCGTGTACTGCACCGTGAAAAAGAAGCTGCTGGCCTTTATGTTTGTGTGACATTTCGTCATGTATATTACACTGAATACAGAAATAAACCTCTTAAGGGTACTTTTGGCTACCCTAAAGGACCTTTATTAAAAAATTAATATTTTTTCCAATTAAAGTGTCTATGGAATTCTAGAAGGCAATTATTGTTTGCTTGAAAAATAGGTGCTTCATTTTAAATTAAAACTGCCGTTTATCGTTCAGGCGAATTCGTCTGAAACAATGGAATGATCGAATGTTTTTTGAGATCCCTATATATCGTGTGGCATCACTGACATCACTTTCTTCAACTATCAACGAAATTTGCCTTTTTAACAGGAAGCTTGTTGCACTATTGTTCCGGTCCTGAATCTAGTTTGGCAGTCCTTGATTCTTCATAATTCAGTTCGGGTGCTCCGTGGAGAGATCGAACACTTTGCTTTGTTGAAGCCTTTTGTCCTTGCAATAGGCGCAGTACGCGTCGACCACAACCCGGCCAATAACGTCCAGGATACTCCAACAGAACAGGAACGAGTACCCGAGGTACATACCCATAATACTGCCGATGCCGGAAATAAATTCATGCGAGTTTATCTTTCCTACCTTGGTGCGATTATTAATTAGGTTCGATTTCATATACACGTACACCTGAAAATTAGCACAGATCGTGATTACTGCATGAGCTGGGCTGCTTCTCCAGTCGTCATCAGTTCTACATGTGGACTCCGTACCGATTCTAGACATGTTGGCACACAGCCTGCTTTTTCCGTATGCTACAAAGCATTGGATGAATGGGAATCTTAATAACTGAAGTTAGAGGCACGTACAGAGGTATGATTGGAGCGGCGTCTACCGCTTGACTTTACTAAATAGCGAACGTAGCAAACTATAGCTATGCTGCCCCCGTGCTGTTATTTAGATTTGTATATATATAGTCAACGTTGTGGAAGGCTTACTGGCATTTAAACAAAGTAGCCAATATGGTTCTTTCGTTCAGATGTAATCGCTCGCATTGGACACACCGATTCTGTTCTCGCGATGCGTCGCGAGATTGATGTCTGGGATACATCCCATGCATATACTGATCACAGACAACCCCATACCGATCGCTTTATCCGAAAACGTATAGTGTCGTTGATGTTTACTGATCTTCGTGCGTTTTCTAAGCTACTTTGACAAATATATTGCTTTTTGTTTCAAATTTATGTGTACGTAGAAATCTAACATAATTACTTTGTTCATAGAGTAGCTTAAGTAACTTGTATTTTACCCCTATTATATGTGATTAATTAAGATGATGTTTCTCCATACCTGCGCCATTGACGTGTCTTTTGATTTACTGAGAGAATCGATCTGTATTTTCGGATGCCACGATAGAGAGGAGATGGTTTTGTCGAATCCGGTCTCATTACAGACATTGTTGCACTCACAGTCTATACTCCTGTTTCTGATACCTTTCTCAATCTCCACAATCTCGGCCTCACGGTCAGGACTACAGATTTCAAGTCGAAGATCGGAATATCCGCCTTCGCTCGACTTGTTTACGACTCGCAACATCGGGTACTTGAGTGACGTACACCGGAGCCGTATTTGAACCATGTATTGATGACATACGTTGCGGCATTCTAAGGCGGTATACTTATTGCCTTTTTCAACTTTGTCCTTGAGGAACAATGGCCAATCAAATCGACATGGATTTTGATAGGGCTTCGCCAGCCGACGTAGCGCTCTCCTGCCCACACCTATTTAACAACAGATTTAGCCAGTATTTAATCATGTTTATCCAAACTTCATAAATGTGTGCGCACCATTGTTCAGTTGTAAAAATACAGGTATCAATAAAAATAAGATTAAAACAATTCGGCTAAAATACGGCGTTTGCTTTTGTAGAGGAAGAAATACTCGTGTCTGGGATAATCATACAACGGGCCACGCTTATTCTTTACCATTATCAATATGACCTATGAAATACCAATGTTATTCGTTCAACCATCTACTTTTAGCCAGGCTCTAGGTAAAGACAGATAGAGACGATCAATTGTATCCCTACCAATGAAGGTGGTTGTTAGAGGCTGTATAAAGACGCCGTCCTTTGTGAAGTCTACCTCAACTCCTTGATCATGGATGGCAACAAGAAAACCAGCTTCAACGATAAAAGGTAGGTATGTTGCAACCTCAACCTTCAGCACGAGCAGAAGTCCGTTTTGGGGACCATCGAAGCTCTCCATTCGAATAAAGTCATTCGGAGTTCTGGCATACTTGCAGAAGTAGCACAGACATGTACCTGGCAGGAAAAGTAAGGGGAACTGGCTTTTGTGAATAGTTGCTTCAAGGGCCCAGATATAACAACATCCCATATAGTAGAGCTTATTATTATTATCATCGTTGTTGTTATTATTTAATCCATTCATTGCGTACCGGTCCGCGAACTGACGCGAGCAACTTAATCTCATATCCGCCGTAGAATGGAAGTTACTACTACAGTCGGTGTTTAGTTACGATACGTATGTGTTATCTGCGTCGTATAATAAGATTCGATTGAAATCTTCAATAGATTATTTCTCCTGTTTCCAACACCTTTCTCATTATCGACCTTCAGGCTATTACGACAAATCCGTTTGCAGTCGGATATGATTGTCCTAGGAAGCTACAGTAGCTAGACTACGTTCTGTCGACGTTGTGCACCACGATGGTAGCCTGGCAACCATATGGCCATTGATAATTCGAACTTCAATGTTGGCAAATGGTTATCGTAGCTAGCATAATTTCGAAAATAATTGCTACGCACACTGATATGTACGTAACAAACTATTATATATTTACCATATCGTGGATATAGCTTAATGTCCGGAAGGGGATTCTTGCGCTTGTAGCGTATGCATTCCTGCCTCTGATATTCATTTGTGATATTCATCGGGTTTGCTTTTTTGTTCGCGCAGGCGATCAAAAAGCCATTATCAAATGTTACCAGTTCCACCATATCAGTAATGTTGTGGGAGATATTTTGCATTAGCGACCTCGTCGGCAGGTTCCTACAGTTCGATAGGGGGCAAACGGATTACGTTAGAACGGAGAACGCTAGATCTTCAGCAAACATTTCCATATGATCTTATTTATGTTTTATGAAAGTCGCGTAAGTGATTGCAGCCCGATAGTCGATGCATACGTACCACGCGGTCAAGTGATATGTTTAGTCGTTTGTAACTATCGGGCCGTACTAAAAATTGTATTTAATTTATTGCCTAATTTTATGTCTACTGTTGCACATTTGTTGAAAACGTGTCTCGGCAACTGCACATTATCGATCTAGCTTGCAGCTGTGATAAAATCATTAATTTAAATAATATTTATATATGATAATTAATTAAAAACTAATTAATAACAGTGAATTGCTTTTATTTACGTGTGCTTACCTTTGTAGTATACCAGACCACTCAATGAAGTGCTGCATTCGCCTTGCGTACTCTTTTGTAAGATTCCATACGGGAATACGCTCCTCGGCCTGTCTGGTACCCCTATTGCAATGTAATTCCTTAATTTTCCGCATACTAACTGTTGTCTTGTTGGACACTAGCTTTTCGCTGAAATTCAATTTTCATCAACAGAGCGTAAAAAAGCTGGACGCCAGAAATAGTAAGAATCAATATAGCATAAATGGCAAAAGTGGGACCATTTTCAACACAAGTCCGACGTTGCGGGATAGGACAGACGTATCGCAGATTCTTGTTATTCGGAACTAGATAGGACAACGATGTTCAATAAGAGTAAGAAATGTGCCTTTGTTATGCCTTCCTGTATGTTAAAGAGACGATCCTTATACTACTCAAGTATATACGATTCAACTAACTGTTATCTCGTACGAACAGGCGCTAAAGCAACGAAACTTTATCCTGTATTTAGAAAATATCTGCTCGAGACTTTTGCTGTACATCTATTCGATCAATTTATATTTTTTTTTTAGCTTGAGATTTTAGAAATCCATTCAAGTTTAAAGCCAGTCTTATCAAATACTCTGTGAAAGATTAAGCTTAGTTAAGAATTAAATTTTGTTCTCTCTTCTATAAATGTATACTCAGGTAGTGATCGTTATTATGGTACAGGTGCTATGTAATGCAGAAGCATCGCATGTTGGTCAAAATCGAACCGGTCATTTAATCAACTAACTTACTTTGATCTTCTCTATGTTGTCTTCACACTGGTTTTTCGTTCTTCATCATTGTCTAAAGAAAACACTAGCGCTAAATAGATATTTTGAAAGATCGAGGTTTTTCTCGTAAAAAAACAAGAAATGAAAAGTAATCGTGCGGAATGTTACTCTACAAACAATACAACTCGCGTAAATTTCTCGTGATGTTAAGTACCCCGTATAATTTCCGTATCATAACACTTTCCAAGCTGCGGAAAAGTTGAGCTCTCAACGCACTAACATGTTGGTGTTAGAACGGGGATTTTCTAGCTCCATTGAACGATTCGTTGAACGGGGCAGCCTGAAAACATAACATAGCAAGTAACGAAACGACGTGCGTAATTCCCAATGCAACTGAAGTCTTTACGTGTAATCGACGATGCGTCGCTGACGTATGATTTCAATACTCCCGAGCCGCGTCCCAATGAAGACATTCAATGCAATACTGTTTTAAGCCGCATTGTAGTAATTGTCCGTCACTCATCGCTGAAGCCACGCCCGTCTCGTTTTGAAGATTAGCAATTAGATCCAGCTAGACATGGCTAGAGCAATCTATCACCAATACCAATCAAGATGTTTCAAACGCGTGTGGCAAACAGGCCATGTTCTGATAAATTTTAAGGCTCAAATTCAAGTTTTGCGTATCAAGCTACTCTTTACAGCTAAAGCTATACATAAATCTTAGCCTATAAATTACTTAACCAAAATCAATGTCACCTACCTAACACTGAGTAACGTGTCAATGTTATCGCAGAACTTATCCCATTTATATGGATTCAGATTGCATATGGTTACAGCTGGCATTGGGATTTTCTGCCCACCTTCCGGTTCTTCATATTTGATGGTTAAACTATCGGGGTACCTGTAGTATTCAACGGCCAGGTTGATGATATCGTAGATAGTTAGGCCAAACAGAGCTAAAAATACTACAAGCCATGCAATGCGCCGTCCCGGACTGCCAAAGCCACAGATCACCTTTAAGCCTGGCAGAGAGGAATCCATGAATGAAAGTCGCAACGCGGTCACCTGATCTGACAGCCATCGCGGTGCCATAGTGTTAATGCTACCTCACAGAAAAACGTATGAATTAATGTATCTACAGGCTTCAAGCGATCCCGCGCGATATTCGTTGGTTACATCACAACTTAAACCGCACACAGATGATTTTTGCAGCATGGTCCCGATATCTCACAGTTTGCTATGCAACGAAAGCCCACAACATGCGTAACCTTCGTCTTCGTTTAGACTTCGTTTAAACCATGTGGAGATCTATTAAACGTTGAAGGTACACACCCGAAGCCATTTCTGAATAGTACACATACGACACTATAATACTAACGCATATATTGAATGTATTTTTTAACTAACAAATATGTTCACTGTGCCATATCTAACACACCAACAATAGGTACAGGTTTATATTCGAATCGTATACGAAAGTTTCTTAGATGAGCTGCACAACCATGACCGCTGCATACATTCTATTATGGCCCGCGATCGGACGGAGTTCTGTGATCAAATATGCCTAGTTGTTAAACAGGACCGTTTCAGGTCATCTGATTTAGCTCTACATCCTGTATTGCTACCAGCAATGTATTACGCTACAACGTAGATTTCAGCTGGTTTGAGGTTCAGATAGGGGAATTGGTTTTTGGCAGCACCACATCGAAGGTTAGCTTGCTTTACCTATAATCACTTCAGTCAGAGTCCGCTCCGATCAGTCACTGCGATCAATGACGGAAATTCCTATACCCAAGTTACATTCGAAGGCGGCGACCGGAAATAATCCCAGCTTATGCACTCATGCGGAGTTAGCGTTGAAGCTGGGCTTTGGCGTGCACTAGCCCATATATGTAATTTAAGTCGATAGATTTCGTGCGAAACTCGCAGGAAGAGAGGGGCGGCAGTGAAGAAAGGACTACTGCCTTTGACAGCGATAGCATACGTGACTTTATAGATACTGAAGCGCCCACCCTTGGCGGATCAACCAACTAATTCCCAGATGCAATAATATATTATAAGTAAGCAATACTGGAAGCTTTCGTCAAAAACGAGAGACGAGTGGTTTCGTCAACTGCGGCTTTTAAGGAGCATCTTTTATTGTTGATTTGTTACAATATGACGAAGTAGTTGTATCCTAACGTTTAACTGAATTCAAATTAGGATCCTGTAATTCAATCGAGATGTAGAATTTCATACGATTCAATAGGCTTGGTCCACAGATACAGTTTTCCAGCGTAGAAAAATCGTACACGAGTCATCTAATTTTATAGAAAAAGAAGAACGCGCCCATTTATTTAGAACCGCTTTGTCTAAATTACAGATATCTGCGCAAAGGCTGAGGGTCGTCTTTTACTGAGTCGGATTACAAGATAAATTTATCTATCAGGGTTTCTTTTAAATTGAAAACACAACAATTATTCATTTAAACATCGGACATTTATTTAACCGCATTATTTAAAAATGTTGGACTCTTAGGATTGATCTGTTCCGTAAGTCTAACATGGCTTTCCGTACTCTCGCTTTTATGTAAAATTCTCAGCCAACGCCGCGTTTCTAACCTATACCCAACCACATTTTTATAGAGATAGACCATATAAAAGCAACACCTTTCCTATGTAGGCTTGAAACAAAATACGATTGTGTGGGTACAGTTTGTTCATTTTAATTGATTGCTTGAAATCGCGACGTAATAACAGGCCAACTACATTGTCCCTTTTGTTCGTGAGCCACCCATCCGACGCTTCAGTTACCATGAATGAATGAATGAATGAGAACGCGCGTCTATCGGGAACAGGATCGTTACAAAAAGGCCAATCATACTACGTCGCATCTAAATCCTCTTCCTAGTAACATATAGAAATCAACCGAATCTCGCCAATATTTAATACAATTGCTATTTGTAACATCGTATCGTGTCTTTGTTTCGACTTATTAGATATGTTTTTGGGTAGATATCAACATTTTAATTATCGGTATATCGTCATCGTTATATGTGAATGATCCGACTCTCAATAGATAATACAGCGGCAATACCCTTTTGGTCATTTGGCCTGTTTTTCTTTGTTCGGATACCAGTTGCGTACCACACGTGACAGCTGTTCGATGGCGTCTTCCTCTTGTGGTCGCTTCAACGCGACCCATAATGTCATGTGGTCTACCATTGTCCAGTGACAGCTAACACTGTGAAGAGATACATCAATGACGCTAAGTATCAATTCTTCCCTGACTGATTTTCTGTTGCGGGTAAGGGGTGATATCGGACGGACCGGTCGGTAGCCCTAAACAGTTGTTACTTTGTTCACATGTCGCAAATCTGCCTACCTGCCTTCTGGCTCGTTTGGTTGTCTCTTTGCTCGGAGCTGCGTACTCGACGGTCAGGCAATTGAACGACTGCGGGTAGACAACTGAGGACCGTTGAAAATAGTGAGTCTTCACTCGGAAGAGTGCCTGCAAATGAAACAACGGTCAGCACGCAAGAGGACGGCACGCATGACAACAGCAGCAGCAACAACAACCACCACAACAACAACAACAACAACAACAGCAGCAGCAACAACAACAACAACAAGAACAACAACAGTAGCAGCAACGACGAGAGCAGCAGAGACGCGACGGCCCGGATACAAATACAACGAGATTAATCACGAACCATGGCAATAATAGCAGCAGTCAAAACGTTATTAAGAAGGCCTAGTCATCATCAAATTCCCGGGCAGAGGGTTAGATATGGATGCAGAAATATCAGAAATCAATGAAAAGGTCTTAAGGACCCGCCTAAGCTGTAATGGGGAGCTGCCACGGAAAACGTTATCATTTATTAAGACGTTTGCAATTACGGCACACAGATAGGGCAATTCAGAGGTGAATGGTTAGTTGAAGTTATTGCGTATTTTCGAGTCAACATACAACTATGCGTATGTTAAATAAGCCTGTTGTCCTTGTAGATGTTAATAAATAGGGGACGTTTATGTTCCATTCTAGCAAAGGAAATCATTGACTTAAGGTCGGTCCTATATGCGCTACGCAACATGTCAATGAGATACGCGTATTGATTTATTAGTTTTCCAGTGCCAAAGTAAAGGGGATATAAGCGTCGTTTGATAGAATGCCATGTGCTTTAATATGTTTTTATTATATAAAGATTCATTCCCATAAATTATCTAGGAAAATAGGTCTATTTTCATGTTCAGTTTCACGAAGCTGGTGATGATCGTTCTTCCTCTTTAGTCGACGCCGTCATACACACGTATATACATGCCCAGGTCGATTTTGGTAGGCAGAAAAAGACAAGCAAATGAGCATTGCTACGCCACCCACGGCGCACAGAACTTGATAGTTCGGCCTTAGGCCTTAAGCTCTACATGTGATTACCAAAGAAGAGACAAGCATGTAGGCCGACATTTGATTACTCGAAATTAAGTCGAGGCGAGGCAATGCGAGACCAGCGCTTATGATACGCCCTATGATAAAATGAAGTCTTATCATAGCTACTGCCAAAAACGATATTTGCGACAAACGGTAAAATAGTAATAATGATAACGGTGACGCTGTATCTGAAAGTATAGTATACACATATCAGATATGCGGATGATAACACGAACACCTTACTCGTCTTATTGAAGCCACAAACATTTTATTTTTGAAATATTTAGTAGTAGGGTCTGTTCGCTAAAGGGAGTCTATATCTAAATCATATCCCTTAGGATTTAAGTGAAAGCACTCGAACGTCGGCTAGTTCGATGTGTATGTAATTGTATGAGATTTACGTACAGGGTTTTTGGCGAGATAGGCATAATCTTCACTGTTAGAACAAAGAAATAACGGCGTTTTTAAGCATTCGCCTCATGCGCTGTTTGTCTCCTATAGTCTGTCTCGTAGTGTGTCTTCCAACTGTTAGGCACTAAACACGCAATCAGCATGCAGTGGATCCATTCAGGAGTATTCTGAACGGAGACGTGTATAATAAGGTGGTGCTAATGGTGTAGGGAAATAGCACAGAGCGATGGATATTTGTGTAATTGATTGTTTTTAAGTGCATTCGTGTTAAGAAGAAAAAAAAGAACCGTCTCCGCGAAATTTCTGCCGCGCACCTAAAAAGAGGGAATACAAAGCCTTAGATGGAGAACGATACCCCTAAAGCTGACAAACTATCCAACTCCAAACTTCCGAACAAATGTCTATGGTATATAATATATAATTGATAGTATAGGTGTAATATGTTACGAACAAAAAGCAAGTCATCCTTGTAAGAAATAAACAAAACAGGCATTCTTCTAGTACATAATACTCAATCGGGAAATAATTATACGAAAATGGCGTCTAGATATCTTTACCATTTCCACAGAGTCCTCGCGACAAGTGTGCTTATGGAGTGCAGCTGCAATTCTGCCTACAGATGTCCCTTTGACAAGATCAGCCGGCAAACTGGTAGCGGGCCGCCCCGGGGAGGCGCTGACTAAGAGTTGGCAGAAGAAGCAGGTCGACCTTGCTCAAAGAGAGCGTATCAGCGTACAGCGTATTTGTGAACAATCATACACGTGCTGAATAAACATTCACGTTCGTTCGTTCTTCCTTCCTTTCATTCAGCGGTTGGGCAGTCATAAACATTTCTACTATTTTTTACCCTCATCACTATGGTCTCTTTCATACATAAGTCTATTAGGCGTTGCGTAGGCTCGCCACGGCCCGAGCAGCATCCGGACAAGTTTCAGGCGAAGCGGAAATGACCAGAACACTGATGGCAATAGAGCAGGCACAATAGGCAAATATACTTTAGTTCACTCCAAATCCCATACTGTTGTTGCAAATAGCTGTAGAGGTAAAAGGCTGAGTGGGAAGTACCGTCGCCTGACAGAACCCCGGAAGAAAGCACAAGGGGATAGAGGTATTCCGAATGTACAGGCTAGAGCACCAGGTTAAGGAAATTAACGACTGTTGCAAATCAAAGAGCGTATCTTGACTCTTCGGGGCTTGTTGGCCTATAGAATTTGTCTTGCTCTAAACTGACGAGGTTATATACTAAGCATTGCTAGAATAGATATCCAACCGGGTGAGCGAAGTCCACAGCTTCATGAAACCCCAACCTCCACTTCCACCGCCTAGACGACATTTGGACTCTTTAGGGCGAAGCTTCTCGTCGACGCCCATTTCGTCCATCGACATGATCAACGGGCACCGCCGCTCGAGCTCCTCAAGCCACGTTTCTAAAATAAGTAAAAAAATTAAAAATATGGTGGGAAAATAATTAGATGTTGTGTTTTTCAACCCAACTAATAAGGGCGTTACGGATTTCTATTCAAAAGCTCATAATTGGGAACAGTGGCTATTGGTCGATCACTCCACATGTAAGCAGACTTGTACAGGACTTCTATATACAACGCATATATATATATGTATGTATATATATATATATATATATAGTTTAAATGATTATAACTTTAGTTTATATTTGAAATTAATAACTATTTATTTTAAATGTAAAATAACCTGCATACAATAATAACTTCTTCCAAACGTAGATGTTCCAAAAATCATTACGCTCACTATAACGGTATGCTGTTAATTCATAAACTTTAACAAACATTTTATTCTGTTTTGTGTTGTATCATTGATCGACCGTGTCTTTAAACTTTCCAGTGTCTTTGTCGGTTCTTCGGCGATATTTTAAGTTCGCCCGCAAGAAAAATCAGCCGGCATCAGGTCTGGGGACCCGTTCGTCTACCCGCTTGTTTGAAAGACTCATCAAAATACGTATCCATATCACAATAATGCAAATGTTTTTTTCGGTTAGAAACAAAATTTGCCGTTTTCCCCGAAATCTTCTTGAAAGTATACTATGCAAATTCTAGCGGCAGATTCATTTGATAGACCATTGCGTACTCTGTTTTAGGATATCATACATATATCTCGCTTACTCTAGCCTTATATTTGCCACATCATATTTGACATCCTCGATGAACTATTTTATTCGGCAACAGGCAAAATTTCCTTACAATTAGCTTAAAATTATGCTTTAATTTATATACAATATGCTTAAAATTTATTTACCAGTGGCAGTGAGTAGCGCAACGCGATGGCGCCTATTCCCGTTGAACTTCTGTTCTGACCCTGGTCACATAATTAATTTTTGGCTGCCGAGTCCTTGTCTAAAGGTATCATAGTATGTGGCTAATATCTAGGGCCGATTTTTTTGACGGTAATAAATATAATTTAAACCTGCTCTATCGTAAACGAACGTCCGCATAACGTTACCCTCATTGATCCGTAGCACTTAGGAAAATATTCTTTAAGTTACAACGGAAACGTCCCTGAAGCAGAGGATGAACTAGCGCGTTTGTTGGTACTACACTAACGTAAAAATTCTTCATCGAAAACTCCAGAAATCAAACAAAGCTGGCTTCAGCATCTTTAAAAGGCATATGGAAGCAAAGATTTTTTCATTACGATTATCTATTTTGCTTACAAATTGTCCAGATCTATACAAGTATATTAAGCTATTCTTTCAAACGAGTTAAAATGGGTTCGTTATAAAAGCTTTTTTTCAAATTATTTTTTCAAACAAAATAATTTTTTTTGAAAATACCTTTACAAAGAGAGTTCGGATTTGAGAAAAAAAAATAGACACGACATACCGCACATAATCTTCCAGGGAACAGAGCCTCCAAATTCGAGTGGAAGAATTTTCGGGTCGAATTCCTTGTGAAGTGAATTGACGTCTGTATGTACGAACATCTGTGGGGAGTAACCGTTCATATGATTAGCGTTAATTCCTGCCTCTTTGCGACGGAACAGTAATTTTTTCTAAATTGTGCCAAGTGCCTAGGCGATTTCTCCTTGCTCGACAAATGGCTGATTGATATTTACGTGTCAACAAGACCTACATAGATATCCGAACATATCTACCCACATAATGCAGAATACATGCCTCATATCGTCGAGCCATGTTTGTTGGTCTCATTTAGAGAGAGAACTGCTCTACGAGAATGAGCTCGTTCTCTGAAATATTTATCGCATATATCAATGAGCACATGATATTAAACAACGTGTGCTTCGTTTCGTTTCTCTGCGTACTTGCCCTTTTTTGCAGTTTAGGACTAAAGAAGCTGAGCACAAAATCGGTGAGCGCAGATATATATCGAGGCACATTGACCCAATGAATGGATTTGTGCCGCATAGGGTAACCTTTTTCACCTGAAATCATCACCTAAACCAGTGATGTGAAGAGATCCAACGACAAATCAAAAAAATGATTTATGATATCGTATTTTCATACGTTCGCACTTCGTTACATTTATATATATAACGTTAGAAATTTTTTCCATATTGACGTATATAAGCAGAACGACTTAACGGATATCAACTGAACATTGGTTGAAGCTGTTCACGCTACATTATCCTAATTATTTACGGCAAAGAAGAGACCCAGTCGTACGATAGTCTGATCGGCCTCCGTCGTTATCGCCGAGATACAGCAGGCCACCGTGTGGGCTGACTGGGTAAACAAAACTCTGTTTTTGTCAGCATAAACATTCTTATACAAAATATGCAATAAACATTTTGAATTCAGTTGCGTAACATATTCTGATTTATCATGGTCCAAGAATAAATCAAATATTAATTTAACGCAAGGGGTCCCCATCACGGAATACTAAACAATTTTTGCTCGATTTATTTTCAAGGCTCCTTAGTAGCTCTAGTAGAAATTAATGTAATTAGGACGTAGATAAAGCAATTGTGACAGTGTCATAAAGAACCAAACAACGCAATATGAACTTCTGATAGATGAGTCAGGATTGACAGTTGTCCTCGATGTGTCCTGCGAAGTAACCAAATAATCAAAGTTTGGAAGAGAGGGGGTTACCCTCTGGACGTCGCGGAGGTTGACGTGTGCAAGATGATGCAGTCGGAAACCGCTTTCGTCGAGGATATACGTGAAGCCTTTACGCTGGTTAACTTCGTCTTCGAGTAGAGCTTCAAACGTCAGAGAAAATGCCCGATAGATGTCATTCGGCTTGTGGCGAGAGGTGTCCAATGCACCTGAAAATGAAATAAATTTTAGGCTGTTCCATAGATCATTATAAATCGCTTTTGATTTTTAACTTTTTTTTTTTTATTTGCTCATGGGCAAGTGCTAGGCGGTTTGTGTCAGCAGGCTAAATCAGAAATAGGTCAAACATGCACATTGCTGTTAACTTGATTGTGAGGCGTGACACACTAGAAGAAAGGATACTCTATAATCTAAATATATTAAGTGGGTTCATAGGTGACAGCTGTTTTCAATAGCTTTCGATCTTCAATCTGTCGTCGGTTGATAATCAAACGTTATATAGCGGCATTGAAAAGCTCTTTCTTATGTCCAGCGTGATCATAAAATCACACTTCGGACACTAAGTATGGCACACTTGGTGATTCTTCTTCTTCTTCTTTCTTCTTGACATGTCCTATTTGCTTCCTGTCTAGGTCGAAAAAGTTATCGTATCTGGATGGCGCGTACGATATGGGTACGAGATAGGTACGCCATGGGTATTACCATGATAAGCCTAATGCTGATCTAAAAATGCACTTCATTTCGCTAAGTAGTCGACTTCGTGAAGAACTGGTTTGAGTCACTTCTGAAGGAGAATGAACCTACACATCGTAATCATAGAGGCTGCATGTTATGGGAAAAATGTGACATGTACCTATTCAATATGTCTGTGTTTAGAACACCAACTTGAAATTGAATCTTGGAATCAAAGTAAAATGACGACAAGCTCGCTCACCTGGTCACTAGCAAACGAAAAATAAAGAGAAGGAAGCGATGCACAAAAATGGATATTGGCTGTATATTAATGGAAGATTACAAATCGTTGAAAAAACACTAGTCTATCAAACTAGCGACTCGCAAGCTGTTGGGTAAGTTCTATAATGCAAGCAACAAACACCTGGAAGATTGGACTTGATGGGCAAAAATAGGAGTATTGAATTCTCTACATTTCAAAAAGCGTGTTCACGTTGCTAGCGCGTATTTACTTTCACATTCTACCGCTTAGGACCCTCGTTTGTCCTAGAATATACGATAATTTTTTTCACAACAGTCTTTTATAGCAAGTCGTCCTTAATAGGTTAAAAGGCCGACTTGTTCGGGACTGAGGAAGCTCATCGACATTCAGGTTGCGCGCGAAGGTATAGGGCAGTACTGTTGTTATTTATTTAAATAGAGAACGGTTAGCGTCTAGCTTTGATATCGGATCAGTTTGGTACAGGACTGACTGAAAGGCAGTAAGAAATTTTGCAATTAGTAGGGTAACAATTCGAGTGAGGATGGGTTTATAGTTGATACGCGGACGGCAAACAAGTTGGCTGACAGTTCTTAAATGTCGAATGGATGCTATAATATGTTTTGTATTCTACGAATATGGAGCCACGTCAAAATTGCGTGGAATATCCGCACATAATGCAGAGCTCAGCCCAACGGAGCAGTAATGGCGCTACCCCTTTGAAGAATAGATCTGGGTATAGCTCATTCCTGTTGCACACCGTTTGCATATATCATATTTTACCCTGTAGTCACTAACGCAAGATAAAAAAACCGCAACGACTATTGTATTTTATATAGCCGATACATTACGACATGCGTAACTTTTCGATAAATATTGAATAACATATGTTGGGGCATATCCACCAGACTGGGTCAATTTGCGCTCGAATAATGACTGCAAACGGTCGTCGTAGGCGATATCAATGTATTTCTTTCTCGATGCGTCTACATAGCCCCTAGAAATAGTGTTGCATTTCCAATGTCAAAAACCTTGTCTAACATGGCTAGCAGTCACTGACAATCAGCAGTGTACATACGGATGTTAACATAACATAACAGCTTAAGCTTTCTTATGGTACAAAAACGTATTGAAATGAAGACCAGCCCATGCAAATCATGGCGACAAATAAATAATAATAATAACGAAAAAATCCTATAGCAATTATGAACGATTTATCTTCATTTGTGTGACTCTGACTAGTAACTACTGGTGCCACACTACCCATGTAAGATTCCTTACGTCCAGTTGAATACGAACGGCAGAATGTAATTGCCGACGGCAGAATTTTAACGTTACGTAACATCGCAACAGAAGAGTCGGACATGTTTTTATAACTGTATGATCTTTCAATAGTTTTTTCCTCAAATGATCGTGCGACAGTGGTCACACGTTACTATGACAATCGCATAATCTCTTCTATAACAGTCTGCCGCCGACACGATGGTTGACATTGAAGACGTTCTCTTACCGTGAGCAGAAGATATCCATACGTAATACTAATTATAGTAAATTTGGAACAAGTGCCATCGGAGTAATGATATTGTATCGTTTGTAGATGTAAACTTCTTTGAACGCGGTGACAAATACCTAAGTTCATTTATGATATTGTTGCGTGTCTGCTTTTCTATATAAAGCACAAGGGGCGCCGGGGAGGGTTAAGGAGATAACGATTTAATAGAACTACCTTTTCTTCTAGGATACATGTTACATAATAGGAGTTTTTACGCAGAAGACAAACGTTATTATGGAAACACTCATGGTTAGACTGTTAAAAAAAACCGACGGTTGGATAGCGTTAGGAAAGATGACAAAACGGACGTGGAATAATACCGAATAAAGTGAAATAATCCCGTAGCGAAGGGACAAATCACAGTTAATTATCCAATGTTCTGTGTACGACAATGGGAGCAAATAGGAAAGGATTCGAAGTGCAGGCGGTTTGCACGACGTATGCATCGGAATCTCCCCGCTATGTACGTACGAACATCTAAATTTCGCTTTGTTTATGTCAAGCTTATGTAGCCAGTGTTTATGGTATCGCTACCTGCCGTAAGAGAATGATCATCAACAGACGCATCGGTGACGAAAAGACTGGCTGTTTATTAACAGCGATTTTTATAACTATCTAGTACGCCAATCAATGTTATTCAATACCATCCAGTGCTAATCTTTCCCCTTTTAGAAATCATAATGGCCTTTCGTTCTATTAGCGTTGTTTTTTTTTTACTTTACTATTTTATTTACTGCAGTGCCATTTTCGCAATTTATAATAATAGCAATAATTATCGCATTTTGTGCAGCACATATACATGTATGTATAATATATATATATATGCAGGCGTAGATAAGTGCAAACGACTCTGCATTTCTTCTTCGAATGATGGTCGCAGTAATTACGATGCTGCCTTAGAGGTACTGTCGATATAGATTTTTCTAATAACCGGGATGGTACTTATATGGGTAAATACAGCTTTCTTTTGAAACGCCTATATATATATATATATATATATATATATATGGTTTAAGTCGTTATCGTGGTGTTTGTAGTTTTTTCCTTTGATATGGAAAACATGTGACAATGCCAAGGTGGTAATGGATAATAAACTGTTCACCAAGATACTGTAAACAGATATGATTTTGCTAAATATATCTGTGTATATACATATGATCAGCATTATTCATAATGGACGAAACGTTTAATTATACAAGCTAATTTCTTTCGTAGATGCGTAGGTGACTTATCTAGTGACTAATAAACCTAGACCTACTCAGGCACGCCGCTTCGGTGCAGCATAAGTCGAAACGTATTTGAAGGCTTATTACAGAGGACGCTTCCTCATGTGAGCCTTTGCGAGAACTACTAAAACGGATGATGTCTTTGCGTAATCATGTCGTTAATGTGGCCATCTTCAGGCCGCCATCACTATAAAAAAAAACTTTTTGTGCTGTATGTATATAGCTCGATGGAACGTTTTTCAGACACAAGGGTGGCCCCATGGAGCAACAGGAAGTTACTATATGTACCGATACCCGGAAAGGCAAGGTGAATGCTATATTAATAAAAAAATAAATAATGGACAAGTTAGTCATTCAACTTTATTAACTCGTTGGTTCTCATTTTCGCCCGTCACTAGGAAACTAGCCCAACAAAACCTGACCCATTTATCTTAGCTCTCGTCCCCAGTCCATTAGACCTATTCAGCTGACCGAACATGCTCCGAATTAGTCGCATTTAGCTGATGAACGACCCAGCAAGTAGAAAACTCGTCAAATTGATGCGTAAATTCGTGAGAGTTAAAACATCAAAGTGATTATTTGGAAAAATCCGACTGTTTAAATGTTCATTATCGTGCATGTTTTCCCTGCTGGTAGGTGACTTGTAAGAGAGTTGCATGCACGGTATGCTAACGAAGGATGCGCGCCGTTATGAGCCCACGTATGCATCATAACAGATAGAGTGCTAAAAAAAAAAAAAGGCTCAGCTCGGTAAATGGGAGACAAAGTACGGTTGATTATCTAAGGTCCTGATTATTAACAAGTACTACTAAAAATACCGCTCATGGATTAGAATTGTTAATGCATAGTTGGTGTTGTTATTTCGGGTTTTACGTCCAGTGACAATGCCGTTAAACATTTTATCAGCCGGCTAGCTTCCCACGCATAATGAAAAACGTCGACATACAGATTGGAACCTAAACTGCTTGTTTCGTGTCTCCCAAATTTGGCAGCCACTACATCGTACGATCTGTCCAATTTCCTAAAACTAACCTATCGATTTTGAATATGAGATACACTAATAGATACAAAGATTTGAAGCATTTCTACTATTTCGTTTGCACTTACCTCTTACTTCTTTGAATTTCTCCACTGCGATACGTAAAAAGGACACACTATTCGAAGGTTCGTGTAGTATTTAAAGAATAAACTTCTTTTAATACAGCTTTTTTTTTTTCAAATCATCAGGCGTCCTACATAAAAAAAGTGGACGCAAAAGGCATGCTTTTAGTCGATTGTCGGATCAGTAGTTACCTATACGGATGAAAAATGGACTGGTTCATATAGGTATTATTCTAGGATAGTCGAATCAGAGCTGAGGGATTTGCCAGTGGAAGCCAATATCCAAATCCACAATAGACAGTTCCTGATGTTGGCCGTGAACGCTGATGACGCTGCCCAAAAAGGACGCCGTTACGGTATAGATATACCACACGAACACGAAGTACGCTGCAGCTTGCAGTAGACAATGCCACGAAGCATGGCCCGTAGTGCTTCTTGTCCTTCGCAGATAATTTGGATAAGCGTATTATCATGCGATAAATGATGTGATAGATAAACATATTTTCCTCACTTTGTGTACCTCAGGACAACTATAGAAAATTTTCCTTGGTATGATTTTTTGTGTAGTGTATAGTGCTCAATGATCTCTGTCGCCAGAGTATATTCTTAAATGGCGAACGCCTTCGAAATTTTTTTACCTATACGTGGAAAAATCTCGTAAAAGATATTACCGATACAATATATATATATATATATATATATATATCGACGATAATAAATTTAATAGTTCTGCAAATGTTGACAATTCCTTTGTTAAGTAAAATGCATTCAATGAGGAGAAAAATGGTCAGCCTTGCGTTTGAATTTCGCAGACGATCTCTTAGAATATAAAACACCTGTGGAGAATCGAAAATAATAGCCTCTGAATAATAATAATAATAATAGAATCTGCCTCGACGGAGAGTGTGATGTCTGTGAGGACTTTTGCCAACACTGAAGTGGATTGTCCCTTGAGCATTTGATATATTGTCGTAATATCTTATTTTTCTTAGGGAGTTATGTTGATGAGAGCTCAGCGATGCTGTGGTCAGGCTATATTTACGACAGAACCGCTATTCTAGGACCCTCTTTCCGGTCAATTTTAAGCATATTCATAAGCACTTTATGAGGGCTTGGATCTTCATTGCATGCGAGCAGTAAGTAACCTCCTGAGCAAAATATTAAAACAAAAACTATCGCAGTAAATGACACCATTAATCATTATAAAATAACCCCTATATTTTACCATAACAGCTTGTGTGTCCCATCGAAATTAGGGCACAAAGGAATTTTTTGTGGTAAAAACTGCTTTTTCTCCTATGGTAAATTTCAACGTTATTTATAAGCTTTCAAGGTTTAGCCTTCCCGATTGTCCCTCGCTCGAACCAAAACGAATGTACTGAATAAAGCATTTTGAGACAGTGAAAACAGACTCGGAAAGCTGGATGGAATACACATAGGCAGTTTCAGCGTTATCTGAACATTGCTTTTTGGAGGACGATAGAGGGAACTTATCCTTTACAAAAGGATAAACAAGCGGACGTATTACTTAGCTGTGTATAGATAGTGAGCTCGAGCCTGTGATTGCTGGCCCAGAATC
Organism: Varroa jacobsoni; assembly: GCF_002532875.2. Lineage (NCBI taxonomy): Eukaryota > Metazoa > Arthropoda > Arachnida > Mesostigmata > Varroidae > Varroa > Varroa jacobsoni. Next base: position 37,128 of record NW_019213610.1, read on the forward strand.
AATAATATGGACTAATATATCTTAAAGAGGAGCACGCATCCTTCTGCGTAGTAGACGGCGATTGAATAGTGGATATGAGAAATAAGACTGAACCTATTATGCAAACATGTGCGTCAGTGAAGCAAAAGTAAAAAAGACTATGGTCAGTGTGGGGCGATTATTGACACCCTGACAATGCATTAGTGCTACGTGTGCTAGTGTAGCATGGGGTCCAGATACGATGTCTATTAGACCTTTGAGACTATATCCGGCGTCTGCGAGAAATGTATGGCTTCGTTTGTAGAAACTTAATGGACGATTGTCATTAGTCTCTGTTTGGTCACTTGCTACGATTTGCTTCCAGAAATAGTGAAGGTTATATATAGGATGAGACAGGAGCTTTTTTTGTAAATGGAGTTTGCTTTTGCGCAAGTCTACTATAACCATCCTTCGGTCCGTTAGAAAATAGATATGATTGTTTTCGGTGTTTGTGAGTGTCGACGAGAAGCGCCGGATGTTAAGGCGTCACAGTAGTAGAAAAGCAAAACAAACTAAGTCTTATGTTTCTCTTACTTATCTCATTCTTGAATTATCTCCTAGAAGCTACACTGATATTATTGAAATAGCTAAGAGCCTGCGCTGTTGTTAGTTTATATACCTTAATCAAGCCTCGTTGCGGTTAAATAGAAATGGTATTTTCCTTGCTTCGTATATGTTGGGTATGTAAATCCAAGCACTACAAGGACTCACGCTAGTATTAAAGTTCTTCTAACGCAACTTCTATTAATCGAGTCACTTACCAGCAAGCCCAAACACGATCGTTCTGCCTTCAGGATCCTTCTCCATTAGCGGGAAGAGATAACCTCGAGAAAGAATATCCCTTAAACCTTTATCGGAAAGGTCAGGATTCTTGAAAAATATAGGGTAATGTGTACGAACAGTCAGATACCGATCTAAAGTATCCTGAGCAGACTGGAGACAATACTTCCGTGTACGGAGAAATCTCAACAAAAATGAGTCGTCTGAAACATCAATAACATGTCACAATACAATGCTATATTTAGAAAAAATAACATCTTCATTAACCAATTACTCAGTCTTATTATGATTGTTAATTCAGTCAGAATTATGATTCTTTGTTTTACCCCCCCCCCCCCCCCACATTTCGCCCGTAGTTATTTGAGAGAACTGAAAAAATGTTAATGCTTTGTCATGGTGGACAGTGGCCGGAGAGGACTCTGGTGACATCCTTATTGATTCCCTAATAAAGTTTTTAGTATAGTTTTTTTTTAGTTTTTTACTATAGGTATTTTAGTATAGTAAACGCTACCAATGAATGAAGACCCTTTTAATATGTTTAGGGCATTCACAGATGCCACTTTCTTTTGAACACAAATAAAAGATCCCCCATAAAATGCCGATGTTGGTTCAATTAAATGAGAGAGTAATATAGAAATTCATGAGATAACGAGCATAAACTAAGCAAAAATATTTGAAATCAACAAGAGATCGACAAGAGGGTCGTCCATGCTTTTCGTTTACTAATGAGAAATTAATTACACAGCGCCGTAAGTTTTATCTCATCTGATACGTTCCTTAAGATCATAGAGGAGTGCGACAGGTACGTTGACGCCATAATAAACGGCATGCAGACTGTCAACTTTTATTCAGTTCAGTATTTTCAAAGGAGTCCAACGATAGGTCCTAGTGTCATTTTCCAAATAAAACAGGACAGTTCTGCTTAAGTTGCACGGGTTAAGCAGGTTCAATTAAATCATAACGCCGCTCGTCTAGTCCCAATAGAAGCCAGCTCTAACTTCGGTGAAAACTCTAACGATAGAGTAAATGAAATTTTCTTTTTTGAACCTAGCAAGACCTATAATTGCTATATGATCGTAATGATATATATATATATATATATATATAATTTAGGTATATTTGAATTTATTGTATTACTACTGTTTAAAAAGACCTAATTCGAATGATTATTGAGAGCTTGATGATTTCCCTAAGAAAACATAAGACACAGACCTGTGCGACAGTTGACAAAATGGGGCTGCAATTTAACCCATTCGCGGAAATCCTGAAGCAATTTTTGTTTAAGCTGTTCATTATGCTCCTCGGACGGTTCGGCGAACTCAATCGCAGGATCCAGTGCCTCCTCAATTCGCTGTTTCTCCGCGAATCTTCGCTCTTTTTTCTCACGTTTTCGTTCTTTTCTAGATTTTTTTTTTGATTCCATTACACTGTCTCCGCCACGTTCACGACTGTCGACGTCGATAGCTGGGACGGCCACTTCCACAGCGTCTATTTCACCCGGCGTCGCCACCATCGTAGCGATAAACTTGTTCAAACGAAAACAACAAAAAGGACAATTATCTATGATGATTGCATTGAAGGCTTCAGTCTGTTTCTTCTGCTCAAACCGTCAGCTAAGATCACTGTAAATTTATCAAATTGTCCTTGTAACTTAGAATCATCTGCAGTGCGATGATCTCGGTTCGAGAGCAGCTGCCCAACCAAATAATGCCCAACAACAGTGTCCGAGATGCGTCGACGCAGTCCACGTTTCGTATCAAGATTAAGAAAAAAATCTGCGTTAATCGTTGACAACGCAAAAGAACAGTAAATAATTATGTACCTAGACTTATTTATTTTATTGAATTTTTTTAGTAAGAACACTTTAGTGAACATTCATCTATGTATCGTGTAGATATTACAGATGTACGAGAGATACAGCTAAAGTCAATTTGAATCATTTTTTCTAACTAATGGACTAACGAGTGCCATATGGACGATCACGTACCGTAAGGATTAAGTTATGTTGTTACTGGCTCCGTGTTATATTCACATCAAGTCCTGGCATTAACTTAACGAGCTGCTGTTTATGTTTAGATTTACATGCTGTATTTAGTACTCCGCAAACTGCCGAAGATAATTTTTATATTCGAGTGCTTGAGACATGTCCAGGATTCAGGCCCAATACATTATATTGTTACCAATCAATGCCCTAGACACACGATGTCGTGTTTCCATAAAATGGTTCCTCTTAAGTTCTAAGAAGCTACAGCCGAAGAAAAGTGACGACTGCTGACAGTTAACGCGTCTAAAAAAATATGAAAATGTTCTAGAAACGCGTGCCATTTATTTAATGTGCCATACATTATGGCTAACTTGTGATACGGTGTTCTTCCCTCATTGATTTTGCACCAACTAGACTACAAGTACGTACGTAGTGAGCAAGCTTTCTAATACAACTTCTGTAGTCTCCCGGGACTGACGTAGGGTTCTGTTTTGATAGGTGGTCCGAAAGCGCTGTGATCTGGTCGGTCTTAGGTGGGATTATTATCGTTTCGGAGGGCTTTACGGCGAAATAGGTTAACGAAGGAAAGCGCGCGATTAAACGGTACGCAATGACCGACAAGATCGAACTTCAGTGTTGAGACACAGCGACGGTGACCGCGGGGGCCTAAAAAATAAATTGCGTAGATGGTACCCTGCAAGGTAAATTATAGGCGGAGAAATGCGGAGTAACAACTCCTTTAATGAACCCATTGATACCTACTCTTTTTTGTTTTTCTGCATTAGGCGTGACCTTTACTTGTAGGACACCTACCTAATAATCGCTCAGCTATTTAGTTAATGTTACTGTACAGACACTCCGCTATATCTAGGCAAGGCTCACTCTCTTGGCATAAGCTTTTTAGACGGCGCAGTGTTTTACCGGTTATTATTTCCATGTAGTTATGGCCCATTAACACGCGGAAATCGATATCGTCAAAGGATTCCGTCATGTCCTACTATTTAGATTTTCGAGTATCTCAAGGAATATGTACAGTAACTAGTTTTCGTAGGCTTGCGTACGAGTTTTTTTGCGTTGGAATACTTACAGAGAGGATAACCATCTATTTTTATATTTGTCGTAAGGTAGATGGGTGAAAGTTTGTAGATGCAACCATATCTGGCCAATTAAATGACCTAAAAATGCAAGTTCGCGTGTCTGTTACCTCTTAACTATGAAGAGCTGAGCCTTTGCTAATACTTGTTCTAAATGCTTTGTGGCCTCAAATCGACTTTGGCTGTTTTATCCTTTTGATGACCACGCTTTTGAAGATACAGATAAACATGGTCTGGTATTTTTAAAATGCGACCAGTTCAGCGACGTCTTGATACCAAACATGTTTTTTAACTGTTGAAATGAAGAATTTATAGAAATGAATTAACATTTGTACAATATATATCGCATGATCGAGAATTGAAGACCTGATATTAGTCATCGTTTGGAGAACACGGTAGACTGACATATTTATGTTTCGACACATTTATCCTCTCCAAAAATTAGCTTGTTTATAACGCTTTTTGTGCAGCCGCTAACGGATAATTCCTTACCATGCATGTACGTGCATAACATACATAGTATTAATCCATCAGTAAATAACTTCGTCCGCATACAGATGGAGCCATGATCTGTTAAGTCGCCTATTTAGTCAACCTGATACGCGAAAAAAAAACATCAAATTTAGGTGTTTTAATAGGTCGAATGAGCCCTCGTTCTGCATATAGCAGCTTGCACAATGGACCTATGCATGTCAGTGAACCGTTCATCTCCCTTCAAAGCAGCGTCATGATAAACCCTGTTACTGGACGTCCGGCGCTCCTAGCGATCCACACAGAAAATAATGTCAGAGTGCTATAGGCTACAAACGATACAGGCGCTATGAGTTTGTTTTTATTTATTTTTGTCACCTTCGTCGTTTCTCCCCTTTTTTTACTTAATATCAAATTTGGACACTTCGCATAGATTGCTTAACCGGCAACTTACTTCTGAGTACGACTCGCATGAGGCGTTATTGCTTCAAGGTTGTTTTCAAAAAAAAAAAACTATACTCTAGCCAGAAACCGCACTCGATTCTCGTGATAGAGAGAAGCCGTAGTCTAGAAAATGATAGTTGCACAAAAGGATTAATGTTTTATTAACCCATATCTTATAAATTAAAAAACTTGCGAAGTTCTGAAACTATTTTCCAAAGCGAAATCTACAAAAGAATACAAATTTTGGATGGCATTTACGAGAACATAAAATTGGTAAAGCTACTTTATCCTTACATAGGTTTGTATATTTCATTTAAAACTTACCATTACTTACTTGAAATTGACCAAGAGATGCCTGAAAAATCCAAATCTAAGGCCAACTACATTATAACATGATAAAGTTGCGACTTCGCGTCCTTCTCCGTGTGTATGTGAGGAAATAAGGGCTCGCAGAGCAATATAGCAGCGTTTACCATTTGCCACACTAGGAGGTTACAGTTCGGAGCTACTTTTGTTTATCGTAAAAATTTACTAGGAAAATGAAGATTCGACACTCCCTGCATGGCTACGGTTTGATTTTCAACTGAATGGATGTGTTAATGGGTGTCGTTTTTGGGGCTCAGAAAAAAACCTTTGAAAAAGCTCAAGAACAATTGTCGAGCAGTCATCTAACTCCCGGACTATGTTGCGCGACTCATGGGTCGGGGATTGGGGCGAGTGTTAGTTCATTGTGTTTCCTTCTTCGAGATCGACGATAGGATAGTAGCAATAGCCGATGATAATACGATCTATCGTGTGCGAAATGAAAAGATATGTTTTTAGAGACGGATAACTTGCCAATATATTCAATGGCTGAGCTAGATGCACGGCGGTGATATCAGGCGGCTGTCTTGGTATTCTGGTTACGATCCTAGTCTATAAACAGAGCGTGTCTACAAAACAAAGGCGTGACCTTGAACGGCCTAATTGTAAGGGGACTGAACTATACAGAGCTGTGATTTACTGCCCGGGATTGAACTAATCCAAAAATATCAAAAAAACTCTTCATTGTTTCTCATTCCGGTGTTGGTGAGCAATTTCCTGCGCATTTGATAACCCTAATTCTTTCTATTTGTGATAGGATCGTACTGTTAGGCTGATAAGGCCGTCAGCAAGGATCACTCTCATTGCCTTTTGATACAAATGATACAATCTGATTAACGTAATCAGAAATAGTCGACGATTGACTGATAGGGTGTTTCATAATGAAAAAGAAAAGTGAATAATATTTACGATAGTAGAAGTACGATGGCTATCAGAAGATAGCAGTTAAGACTATTGTTCGTTATCGTTGAATTCAAGAAGAAAATTGATAAGCAGCCTCAAGGTATCATTTTATGTCAATTCACTGCGATAACAATGCGTATTAATTAAATACTATACCGTCTGCTTGTCGCGTGAAACGACGAGATAAAGCTATGACAGAAAGTAGTATCGCATCAATAGGCCGTACCTGGTGTGTGCCGGTTTTATGATGATGGTAGCTGCTAGCCAATGGCTAGCATTGAACAAAACAAACACAGGAAAGACGAGAAAACAGTCTTAACGATAAACCATTGAATAAGCAAGCGAATTATTCTTTTGCAACTTTTTACATTCGTCAAATTACCTAATGGAATAATAATTATTTTAGAGCAGGAACACCACTGTACTCAATGGATTGCCCTTGGAGTGTAGGTCTTCAGTGACGCGTGTTTCAGGACGAATGGGCCTCAAAAGCTGTTTTTGTCGTTGTTACGAGTTAAACAGCTCATAACCTGTCCAAGGCATCGGTATTATTAGCATAGTACCCTGACGCAGGCGGTGCTCCCTATCCGTATACTAAAATCTCGTTAAGGACACTCTGTCTTTAAAATTGTTTATTCTGATGTACTATAAAGTTCGATGTTTTGCTAATATAATAAAGTTTTAGGAATGATCTTAATTTGGAGCCAACTTGAGTCCAACTAACCTTAAGTAGGACACCTGGCTTTGTCGAATTTAGCAAATGAATGTAGACTTCTATTATCGACTACCTGGCCTCGTGTAGCTACAAGCTACTCAGCCCAGCTTCAAGGGGCAAGATCCATCATCAGCGAGAATACCAAGCTGTAGCCCGACACCACACCGATGCCGCCTCACCGTTGCCTGCTACCATAACATAATGCTACACACAACTGCGGCAGTAGCGGTAGTAGTAATGCAATAGGAGCTTTTAAGTTTGCGCAATACTTCTGCAGCTGTAGAGCCAGTTGCCCCAGCCTTTCTGGTATAGTCTAAGTCCCGATACCGTCTAAACCTTGACCAACTTTTATCGAACGAAAGAATGTTGTTTAGTCATTGTGAGTTGTAAGCCGTGAGCGGCAGCAGCCATAAGCTATCAGGACGATGCAGTACTCTGCGTTGCCAGCCTGACGCCACTGTCCTGTTTTCGCAGTGCACTGACGCCGTGCACGCAAACCCGCGGCTCTTAGCTGTTGCTATTGAGCTGCTGGCAAGAAATGATGGTCGTGCAGCAAGCACTGATATGGGTTCCGTTATGTTTACTTGTTTTGCTGAGACGTTGTGAGTACTGCCGTTGCTTGCCTTCGACTGTGAACTAGTCAACCGGGGCCTACAACTGGCTCACGTTGACTAACTGGCCTGACCGGCCCATGACTCACTCACACCGGCAAATGGATCCATACATATATATACATAGATATATAACTAGAGCGAAGCAATGTGGAAAGATCAAAGGAGCATGTAGGTTATTGTATAATTAATATCAATTAAAGCGATGCTATTATAGTAAGATTGGTATTCGTTTGACTCGTTTGTCTTCAATAGCTATTAACAGATACAACGGAGTAGCATAATAGCTAGAAAGAAGCACTAAATTAAAAAGAAACTGAAAAAAATTAGGAAAGATTGGTTTATCGGAAAGATCTAGCAGTGTCGAAGCTGGCAATTGCAGTTATGCCGCTATCCTTATTGATATACTTTAGCATGACCCATGGGTGTCCATTTGTGATATGGTAATATAGCGCGTCGACTGTATTTCTCTTCAGTAAAGAAGCTGTAATGCATAGCGCATATATTTCACATAAATAGTAAACGCGTAAGAGATAGACCCGTAGCTTACTCTTAGTTTTGTCTTGCTTCTCTGATGTGCATTGAAGAGCGTTGAAGAGACGTCATAGCTTTAGTGCTTAACGTCCGAAAGGTAAATAGGGATAGCTTCTTTCTGAGGTGTAAAAGTTTATCAGTGGCAAGCTCTTGGTGAGGGCATTTCGTTCGAAGGTACAGTCGGATGTGAGGTACGATCGTATTAAGCGACAAGCTGAATTCTACTATTGGCAACACAGTACCGGAAAGATACGCGGTATCCTTCTGGGGTACATTTAGTCGCATGCATTGATGTCGGATTGAAGGGAAGTCGATTCGAGGAAGTCCACAAAGACCATCTTGAGCTGAAGCCTTGAACGGGACAGCCAACAGTTTTTTTAATCAGGAACAAGCGACTCGTAACCGTCAGTATTCAGTATGGAAACGTCTATGCACTGGCTGCTTTGTAGCGTCCTCTATACGGGGAAAAAGGATGTGCGTCTATGTGAAACTGATACATAGACCCTGAACTAAAACTGAGAAGGCTTCCATTGCCAAAACCGCTGTGTTTGACAACGTAAAAGACAACATTGGCAAGCGTTCAATTCTCGTTTAGGAGAGCATCCTTGCTGTTGACCAACGGCTATTGATATTTTTACAACGCGTTAAAGATCGCCGATACATTATCATGGGTGCTCGGTCATCTGAGAATAACGTGTACCCCACACTAAGACGAACTTATGGCCTGTATTTTATAATATCTATGAGATAGTTATATTAAGTTATACAAGTAATGATGGTTTCTTTAATGCTTCCTATTTTTAACATTTCATTTGCTAATAGTCTTCGGAACGCTCTTCCATGCTTCCACAAGGCTGCTGTTATGGTTTTCTTTAAATTATAAAATGTTACTTTGAGTTCGTCATCCGACTATGTCGCGTAAAAAGTGTATATAAGACGTCGAAGGGAATTGGTTACAATTAAACAAAGAACTCGAAAGCTGGAAAATATATGTTAGCCTAAAAATATATTTTCTCAACAGCTGCCCAGGACAGCTCTTATCAAAGTCGGACTTCAATCAAACAGTAAGTAAACAAACGTTACGTGTCCCTGCGATAGCTCAGTGGGTAACGTAATGTAGACACTTTGTGGTTTAGGTTCGAATCTGGATATAGACCCACGTCGTTTCGCGTTGCCGTCTGATGGAATGCGTAATGGCGATTCCGGACGTAAAACTAGAGCGAAATGGGTTTGAGAGGACAACTTATCGTTTTTTGCTGTCAGTTAAAATCTCTGTCAGGCGCAAGTTAAAGCGGTTTAAAGTATATGTACATTTATTATTCTACTGTATAAATTTATTGATAGCTATTTGTGAAATAGGACAATCCCGTTCCTACTTATAGTGAAACAATTCCTGATCGGCTAAGCTATTACTACCATATAATGGAAAACAAGTTTATGACCTTTACGGTGTAGTACGCCCGTCATACGGAGTTTAAGTATCGCAGGTTTGCTTTGCTCATTGTTTTCTCGACTGACTATTATGGACAAAGTCTCGAACATAGATCCGCCAACACATCACCCCACGAAAGGAGATACATATATATTATAATCTATTATCCACAGTCGTCGAAAGAAGCTGATGCATGAAACGTTTCGGTACCCAGAATCAAACAGGAGGACCGAAGAAACGTACATATCGTTCTCGTAAAAAAAAAAAAGGAAATGCTAAAGCCATTGTAATTTAGCTGCCCGAACGTTTCAAATGTACTATAAATTAAATCGTATATACTGCATTAAAAATAAATGGATTCAGCTCATAGCAGACTTTGGGGGTCAATCATCGAGAAAAGTGTCCGCTACAATTTATCTCTACGAGTATGTACTTTGTGACACTTGGTCAAACATTGTAAGATACGAACTCCGCATGACAAGGCTTTCGTCGAGTGAGTCATTGAATATATAGAATGGTAGAGCATATGGAAACATTCTATTGTGGTCCATACTGTACAGGATCAGGAGAAAAATATATATTTTTCAAAATTTAAATCTTTTTATCAGTAAACTAAAGCTGACGGTAAACACGGTGTCCAATACACACAATTCTGTGGTGCTTCATAATGCCATTACATTTCCATGAATGGCTCAAGTGGATGGGACTATTTTATCAGCTCCTTTGTTTAAGTGTCTTTATTTCATCTCGAATAAGGTCGAAGACCCAACAGTATTAGGGGGCGGATAACCCAATAGCAGATTATTGAAGACTCATCTTAGTATACACAGAAAACAATATTGGCCTTACAAAAGAAATAAAGCTGTTCTACGATTTTTTTCTGTTTTCAATAGCTGTACAAATACATTCGATTGTGATGAACCTCGTGTGAATTAAGCAATACCCTTTAGTAGTTCTATCAAAGAGGTGATGTTTTCACTCGCTAGCAAGAATGGTCCACGTTATGGGCAAGGCTGTCTTCAGCGCCTGCTCACACTTTATATGTAACAAACGACGCTATCTACATCAAGTTAAGATAAATCAATATATGGTCAAGCATGGCCCATCGACTTCGACGCAAACACTCGTCTAATTTCACTAGAGCTCTTTTGGTTGACCAATAAATACAAAGCAGATTTCTTTCAATGAATAAATATTGTTGTCTTCAGGTTGAGCTAACTTTGACAAACGACGCTCTTTGTCAATATTGCGTTGTGAAGACGTCCAGAATCGAGCAGAATCGGGCCCATTTTGTACGCCCTCAATACTGGGTTGCCCGGAGAAACCAAGTTATCTTAAGTGCTTCTATTTTAATTCTCTGATTAGATGAACAGTTTCACAGCTAATAAACTTGAAATTAGTAAACAAACAATGTCTCATTCACTTACGTGATATAGACACTATCTACAAAACCTTAACGTAATTCTGTGAAAAAAATGGCGATCAACGGAATTTTTCAATGGTAACATTGTCCAGAGCTATAATTCCATATCTACGTAAACGGGTGATATCTAAAAAGGGCGACAGAATTGAATCTTGATCTTTTTTAAGACCCAGCCTATCTTTCATTTAGGCCTTACAAGGCGTCGCATGTCGAAAAGTGGAGAAGGTGTCTAATCTGAAAGAAACTCTTTAAATTTTTGTCGATATTATATTGTTGATCGCGCCAAATACAATGCAATATAATAGCTAGAGGCAATGAAACTGAACGGCAGTGATTAAAGATGCCCTGAAAAAGGGAGGCACAAAGCAATTCTTGTGTACAAACCAAATATAACGCTATGGGTCATTTACAGGTTACATTGAGAGAGGAGAAAATTTGTTTGTGACCCTTATATCAGCTTCATGGCTTTGTTTACGTGAGATGTTAGAGATCACAGTGACGAGGCGGGCGAAAGACACAACGAGCTATTTTATCTTAGGTATACTAGCCTAAGGTAGTTATGCTTCCAAGTGTTTTATAACATAGCAAGTTCGTGCTATCTGCTAGAAGTAGGACCTATGAACCACATTGGTTTACCTATACCGTTTCCAACGGAATTTAATTAGCTATATAGTTATGTTGAATAGGACAACGAACGCTGTGTACATAATCACCTTTCAACTTACAACACAAAAGGGTGCGTCATAGGCCCGTCTAGAAATGGAAGTTATTACATGTAAAGTTGGATTAGCAGTTCTGATCGCTAAGCTTACGTTAGGCAATCGTTTATACAATTGCCTAGGCAATTGTTTATATGAAAGGCATAGGAAATAATTGCATTTGACGGGTTATGGAAAGGATATAGTCATTTTGCCTACGTGCGAAGGCACACAAAGAGGATTCTCTGATTTACAGCATAACACCCATAACTGTTTGCCCCTTTGCCACTGTGCTTCGTTCGTTGTCACGAGGAAGACCGTACGGTTCGAACACGAGCCGATATAGATTTCGTGAGCGTATAAACCGGTCGGCACGAGATGCCACTAAGTGCATAGTCAGATGACAATCGTTTGTAAAGTCAGAGATCTAATGACAAGGCTACTGGCGACGACGGTAAAACGTCATGAAAAAAATATATCACCCGTAAATCGCAAGAAATAAGCGCGAGTAAATACTAGATAAAAATGTTTGCATCGTGGATAAACCGGCAGAAGTAACAACGGCCTGACGAATGTGGTATTTTAGCCGTAACCGCTGACGTCGTAGCAATGCTAACAGCGTCGCTCACACCTACGTTGCGACTGAACGACGCTAAGGAAAAATGCAGGGCTCTTTTTGTCGCGTTTGTCAACTTTCGCATAATCATCGTGAAATATTCACGAGTGATCTACTGTTATAAGAGACTAGACGACAGGCAAAGACATTTCTTTGATCGGTTTGTCTTATTGTCTTAGAATCCCTGCGGATCTATGGCGTATGGACTCGTTGAGCCCTGGCAGCATTGTCGCCAATGGAACATGTGTACCTACGCTGACGTTGGCAGGGGTAACTTATTATAGAAAAGCTACTGCCAAGTAGTCAACAGTGTCTTGATGATATGCGGACATAAGAAACATGCGATGCTCGTCCGTAAGCGAATATTAATGGAGTAAAAAACGTTAATGTACAGTAACTCATATTGTGCTAACGTCGACCACGGGCGGGCAGAGCCGCCGTAGGATGTGTATACTGGGCTCGACCTTGGTGTCCCCTATGTGGTGCATATCCCATACCTCGTTACGACATATTCGAATTTGGCCTGAAACGAACTCGCAGATAAGCTGCGCAAGCTCGTTTAAGATGGAAATGGCCCCGCCAGGCCATAATATGCGGAAATACCAATACGGCCTTGAGACATCGTTCGGATCGTAATATGACTTTAAATGATGTAACGAGCTTTCTAAATCAAACAACTTAGTAACATCACAATAAACTAGGAGTGGAGTAAACCTTTGCGATATGTTACTCTACGTACAAAAACGTTCACTGCCACATGTCCTAACTATAATAATAGATGACTAAAGAAGCAGCTCGATAAGATTACGAGTCTTGACTTGTCGAAGTAAGTACGTTGAATATAACATGACTCAGTTAACTTAAGCTTTATTAACTCGTTGAACCGTATTAGACCATGGTTACACACAGAACAGTTAACGGTAGCAGAACACTTGCGACCTATTATGCTTCATGCAGTCACGATAATATAACTTACTTAGATAGTTCGAAGGATATAATCCGCTCAAACCCTAGCAATAGTAGCAGTTCGTGTAACCGCTCACGAATAGTTACTGACTGCTTGTAACTACAACAACCGTTGCTACTGCTGGTCATTAGAACTTACAGAAAAGAGCTAAGTGACTTTCTTCCATTCTGGCCGTTCGCCCATAGGACACCGTTCGATCGACAATTATGTTATCATTATGTATCTATGGCGATGGCGGTGATAGCCGTTGCAGCAGGCCGCATACCGCCATGTGACACGAATCAGCCACAACAAATCCGCTGCCATCGTAGCAGTGACAACAGGCTACCCGGCCTGTATAGGACACAATGTACTTTCGTTCGATCTACCGGAACAATTCTACGTTTCGTGGTCGCAATATCGATCCATTGATGTCGTGCAGATTTTATCGCTGAATTGTGTAGGCGAAACCAGCTAACCATAGTGTCAATAGAAACGCATGGTAATGAAAATAATAGTGACGGTTTTTTTCTGGGGCAACAGCAGTCAAAACAACAATACCCAGTATTGCTAGAATGACATATGATACTAATATTCATAGATTGGGCAAATTTATAATTACGGTTTCGTATATAGCCCCTCTTCTATCGATGGCCTTTGAATAGGCACCGAAGCCTGTGGGTGTCATATTTAAAGCTTTAAGTGATAAAGTAAAGCTTTTTAATTTTTTGTTAGGATTTTGTGTAGCTGCGATGCTATAGAGAACGAATTTGACAGAAACTTTTCGGATGCGCATTCTGCTTCATTGAGTCTTGCTCAAACGTATCATCTTATGTAGGTCGTAGCAAGTGAGTAACGGCAGGTTATTTTCGCGTGATGAGTTTGGTTAGAACGCTCAGGTTTATTACAGCAATGTCAGATGCGGACGATAAATGACGAAGAAATAAAAAGTTATTCTAAATGCTGGTAAACTGTCCTTCACTGTCAAAAAATGGGCGGTACTAGGTATTTAGTAGCTCTTCTTAATGGGCAATTTAATTATAGAAAACTTTGTTTGCATTTGGCCCACTTCGCTCACTGGGAGCCAGGTTAGACAATCAAGTTAAGCACAAATTTTTCTAATAATATTTATAATTAAATCTCTCCCAATATTAATACCTAAGTGCCCAGATATGGTTGTACTCCCTACTAGCATTACGTATCGAGGTAAATTAGTTCCTACCAAGTTGCGAGAGGCCAGCCCCTTCCAGAGGTATCAGCGCTGAAAGGCTTCACTTCAGAAACAAATAGCCTCCATAACGAACCAAGCACCATTTTCGTAAGACCTGTCCCTCCGGTTTGACTGTCTTCAATTTTTTCCACTCGATCCCTCTATATTGGACTTATGTCAAGGATCCAGATAACATAGTGGAGACAATGATTAAGCACCACTACGATACTCTGTCATGCTAACGGCCAAATATCAATATAGTAATACAACATACCTTGAACGGTTGAAACAGCTCTAGATAAGAAGAGCAGGCATCAATGAAGATTTAGTTTTTTTACGGGAGCAGGAAAACTGTGCGCAATGTCCCTGATCCGAAAAAAATGCGAGTCACAATATCTTCGGAGTATCTCCATCCCGTTGTTGTCTTTACGAAACACAGCAGTTAGTTTACAATGATCTGACAAAATAACTAACGTAACTTTGTGCCAGGTTCTCTTTCTCTCATTCCCGTAACATAGCCAGTGTATCGAAAAGCTTACTATACTATACACGCCTTGACTTTGCGCGCGGACTTTGTAGATTTACGCTTTATGTTTACGTTTACGTTTATTAATCTGTTATAGTTGAAGACATTAGATAATGTTCGCACTGGCACATATATTTGACAGCTATATTTAATTAAAAAAAAATGTAATATCTTTAGCAATTCGTTCGTCTGCATAGAAAAACAGGCCAAGACATGAGTTGGCACAGGTTCAGATTCCTCCATCCACCATGAGACGCTCCGCAGTGGGGCGTACCTTCTGATCTTTGAATAACTCCTGAACAGAACTGAATAGCCTCCGGATCTGATGTGAGCACTATATCGTACGGCGTTCCATAACCACAGACTCACTTATAAAGAAAAAACGGTGCACAGCATCAGCTTGGTCGTCGAATTGTAATTACTCTCGCTTCACGGGCTATCTGTCCTGGGATTATTGGTAACACCGCTAGATTTAATATAATGAGGCTTATTTCTATTATCTACTATGAATATCTTTATGATATTACGATTTAAATATAACGCCTGGCTCAAGTATAAAGCTGAATTTAAAATATATTCACTGTTAAACTCTTTTAAAGTATTTCATTCCATAATTTCGTTCATTAACAAGTTATCATCATTATCAAGTAAAAACACATTAAATATTCATTGGGTAGTCATTCTTCTAACTAGAGGCTCCGATGATGAAGCCGATTCTGGCTGAAAGAGACCAGGAGCCGCTGATGCTTCAATTACTGCGAGCGCTACGTAAACGCTACTCGACAGCGCGTGTAAGTAAGGCCAATTTACAATGTAGTCACAGGTAAACGTTCGTTGACAGCCGAACAACTATATTCCAGGCCAGGGCTTATAAACCCTATATCTAATTATGTATCGACTGGACAGCCCAGGAAGATACTAATCGAACGGAGAAGAGTAGATAAAACATGTAAAGCGCCTATTATGCCTTGATTCGACAAAGGGTATGTCACCCTTCGTCGTTACGTCACTGACTTGAACGCTGTGTTGTGTTATGTATTGTATAACAGGACATGTATAGTCGTTTGAAATGATCGTTGTGTGATATAGCTTTGACAGCTAGCTTGTTCTCGTCTCGATATTGTTATTATTAATGTTACTAATCAAATGATCGAAGGTCAGTCTTTTATCTTTAGCCATTTTGCGCTGGCTGCATTGGTAACCATCTTGAAAGTATTGCTTTCTTTTCGTCAGTATCTTCGGTGTGGAATTAGCAACATAGCCTTTACGCCCTATGCGTAGTGTGTTTATCTTTCGTTGTTTTACCAACGGTTACTTCACTTTCGTGTACTTATTCAAACGCTCTGTTCTGCCTTTGTGCTATTCGGTCCGTATATGGGCGTTTAGGCCCATATACGGACCGACGAGGGCCGATGGGCAATTTGTTAATCTCACTCTATTGAACCTCTCACTGTCTATCGAATCTGTTGGGCAACAGCAGCAGCAAAAAAGGGCAACGATGTGTGGCTCTTCTTCGTTAAGTTAAGGAGACAGGACAAGTTAAGGACAAGTAACTTGACAGTTACTTGTCTAAGAAAGAGCTGGTAGCTGGGGACGGATACAGAAAGTATTCAGTTAAGTTGAATTGAATGGCTTACTCGCGACCAGAGACGGCCTTATATTAATACTGATAGTAAATGAAAAAGCCTCTTGACGTTGTAGATCTACGATTAGAGAAAGTGTGGCTTTTTTGCGTTATCTGTTGTCATCAGAAGTAAGAAAACGACGGAAACGATAACAACGAAGACGAGATATCAACATAAATGCACCATGTCCATTATCCTCTATATATCTCTCGTTCCAATATTCTATGATTCCAAATGATTGCATTATTTTTGGTGGTCTTTATGTTGAAAAAAAACAAACTAACTTAATTGCCGATGTTTATATGTAAGCGCATTAAAATATTTTTATTGTGTTAATATATTTTGTATATTTGTTATATGTACAATTTGTTTGTTTTACTGTAAAGTATTCCTTCAAAATACACACACACACACACACAAAATGATTTATAAAATTTTACAACTCATAATTTCGACGATTATTAAGGAATATCCTCACGAGACTCAATCTAGGGTCAGTGCAGTGTAAAAATGTTATTTTAATGAAACATTCTGTATTAGCTTTCACTTTTTCATATGCAAACCATTTACGGAGATAAAAACCATATATGAAGATCTGCTATTTGTTTTCCACCTCTCCACTGTCCGATATATGTCGTTCCGGCGAGGCGCTTTCTCTCGTCTATAAGCCCGATCTGATTTGAAAGAGTTCAGGCTTTAGGGATGGTAGTTCTGAGTGAAAAAACCGTGCACATTTAACATTGATTCCTTGATCTTGTTTTCTTTATTGAACGGCTGCTGAGCCAGCTTAGAACATTTCTACCTTGCACGGGCCCCGGTGAGATGACCGCTAGAAAGGGTTTGTTAACCAAGAGGATGCCCAGATCGATGGGATCCTTAGGTGGGAAATGATTCATACATTGACAAGAAGATAAGCCAGACTATGGTTAGACATCTTGAATATACGGAACTTTATCAGAAACTAGAAGTCTGATTATGCCATGGCTCAATGAAATGAACAAGCAAATGTAGTTTTTTTTTTATTACCTCTTAACAGTGCAATGGGTAACTTTTGAGGACACGCCTAGGACCAAGGTTAACTCAGGTCTCCGTTCCATAAAGACCATGATTTAAGATTGTTAGAACTAGAAAGGTCTTATACACTGGAGAATCCTTGAGAGGAACGAGGCGCTCAGTAGGGATTTGTACAAAGCCCAGTTGCATCGGCTGAACTAGGATATCCAAGAAGAAAAACTAATTGGTTGAGCAAAGTCATTCCTCTCTGCAGTGACAGGCCGCACATAGCGAAAGGCCTTCCTGCAGGAGCTCAAATAGAATTTTTTTGCATTAACTATATTTTCCAAATTCGGTGCCTACAGTCATTCTTTTTACCTCTTCCGATTACCGATAAAGGAAGTCAATAAAAGTAGCATCAAAAGTAGTCTGAAAACCTGAACGCGTTCTTCAGCACCAGCCAGAAAAGTCTGTAGTGAGAAAAGACAAAGCGATAAGCGGAGTAATATGAGGACGTCGTAAATAGCGGCGGTGAACACCTAGTAAATTGACTTTGTTATTAGTATTCGAATCAAACGCTGCAATTTTCGCTACACGGAGAACGGTCGCTTTCTTTATTTCGATCTAAAGTTAGATTATCAAGTTCCTCGCCTAAATTAAAAGGTGGTTAACTTAAACGATTCCGATATACAACTATTTGCGTCTAATTAGCTCTAGGCTGGCTACAGAGGGTATTTTACCCAAAATAACAAGAAGACAAAAAACGGAAGTTAGGTAATTCATCGGAAGTGTCGTGAAGCAAGACAAATCAACACAGCTATGGAGATAAATTCAAGATGGTATTTTTTATTCTACTTATCCAGCTAAGTTTTAACTACCGCATATCTTTGTCATTATAGGCGTTCACACACAACTTGTTCTTTGTTATAAGAACCAGCAAAAATTATGGCTTCTGCTTATATTATTAGACTTGGATCGTACAACATATATATTAGAAAGGAACGTAGACGCCAGACGAAAACTTCGATTTCAGCGGCAGGCCACTGGTTACCTGAATTGAACTATGTCGTCACCTCAAGCGTCCGTTTCGATAAAGACCTAATGAATCGGCCCACACGTAACCTGTCGCGTCGAATATCGAAATCAAGAGCAAGCACGCGAGGGCACGAGCACAACACAGTGAAGTACATTACTTGACGCTACGAAGCTTTTCCTGGAGAATCGGATTTTTTTAGTCTACATCTGGCTATATATATTGGCACCCAATGAAAACGATTCGTAAGCGTCTTTCGTGATCGAAACCGCCAGTGTCAAAGAACCTTGTTAGGTGCGAAATTTTGCCACAAACTTACTTTGTGCTATTTGGGCAAGCCCCCCTGAAACTAGTCATTGTTTTAAGATAGATCCACGCGAAGCCTGCCACACCTATACCGCCTGAATAGCATTACACATCAATACTCTGCAGAAAAGATTGGCAGGTGTTGCAACAGCTTGCCAAAGATCCCAAGGAATATACATAAAAATCAAAAATGAATCAGCATGCTTTCACTGCAGTGATTAAATATCAGCAGAAGTTTAATATGTCGAACAGGACAATGATGCACTGACGCAAATGATAATAAAGAGAAGACACTTGATCAAATGAAAACTAAGGACCTTCGTTTTCCGTTCTGAGCTTCCATCACCTCTTCGAAGGCTCTGCTGCTGTGTATACTGTAATATTTATTTGCAAGGCTTTATGTGTGTATTGCGAAAGCGATTTTTTAACTTAAGCTCGACGTATATATATAGATAGATACAGACAGATATTTTTACTCTACCGAAATAAAGCATTCCGACAAAACTCAACTTTAGGTTCTCGTGGTACGATATTAGGGTAATGGTATCAGGATACTTTACGAATGTAGGCCAAGTAAGGTTCTTTGAATTTCAATTTCCTATCACAGATGAATATCGATTACTCGAAACCAGCTCAAAGGCAATCGTATTATAAAAATTGATTGACTGAGTTATTGCTTATACCAAGTTTATTGCTTATAACAAGTTTAAAATAAGTACTGAAGGTAAAAGGACTTCTTATTCCCGTTGATTTTTTCCATTATGATCTTATTAGTAGAAGGTCAAATAATGTACACAAGCAGCGCTTGTAAACGACCGTCCTCGCTCTTGGCCAGGTGTTTCTTAAATATATTCCGCGTGCTGAAATAACGCTCGTTTACGCGTCTGCTTATACACCTCGGCGTCCTCCGCAATCGATCGTTTTTACAATTGTAGGTAGGGAGAGACGTCGGAATGGGTGCTTTCAGCCCCTTACGCTTTGGCGGTTCCCATATCAAGCCACCCTCTTGCCAATATGTAGACATTTGTCGGGGGCCCTTCTTCCTTTTGCAACGACCGTGGTGACCCTGCACCAGTATCGTCACAAATACGATTTACTAGCTCTACACTTCATCCTTGTATAGCAATGGCGACGAAAAGACCTTGACTCGAATTTCTTGAGGTTACTGATACGCGTACTAACGACTGAAAGTGCTCAGGAAGATAGGATAGAGCAAACTGGAACTTCGCATTGTGGCAATATCTTAACGGCACTTAATTAATAAGTGCCGTTAAGATATAATAATAAGTGCCGAGTTTTTTGTTTTTGTTTTGTTAAATTTTATTTTGTTATTTTTTTTGTCAAACTCATTAACAATTGTTTTGTTACACTCAACTGAATGACTAAAAATGCTCATATGTGGGAGGAAAGCATACAAACTGTTTAAGGTGCAATCATAACTTCCTTAAAAGCCACAACAAGTTTAGCACCATAACAAAAGAAGCAATAGTACCTGTTGAAATCAGTTAAATCCGCTAGCAACACAAATTCGAATGTTGGAACTTGGGTGATCTCTGTGGAAATGTTTCGATGACAAATGCGTGACGGTATGCATAAGGGGAGCAATAGACCATCTAACCTCTGTGTTTAGATAAACGAACCTAGCCGACCGACAAAAAGTAACGCGGTCTCTTTCCTCACAAAGCCCTGGCTTGCCATGTGCGATTTTAGCTATGATGGGCTTCGTTGAACTTGAAAGATCTTCGTAAAGACCTATCTTTTTTTAAATAAACAATATAATATATATATTATTATTCTGAATCGAAGATAACAAAAGCCACGGACAATTTCTCCGTATAGCTGGGCATGTAACAAACTGTATGGCCTCTATATAAAGAGAAAGAGATCAATTGTAGTTAAACATGTCAAGTTGTAGTGACTAGTTTTTTAAATAAATCCTAGAAACAGGTTTACTTTTAAGCTTCGTAAAAACAAAATTTTTTGGGGGTTAGCGTCGATTGCTTGGAACTTTTGAAATCGTAGCGAATGTACTATTCATGTAAAATAATAGCAACCATTTTGAAAAACGCAGGATTATATCGCTAGAGTCGAATTGAAACGGACTTGCAGCATCTTAGTCATTAGGGCATCTCTGAGTGGCCCCTTATGCCGTTACTAAACACTTAAAAACGCAAAGCTCATGAGCTTCAATATAAGAGGACCTCGATAAAATACAAAGGAAAAGATAGGTTCTTATATCTAAGATATTCTTAATTGAGCTTGTTTATTTTTTTACCTATATACCGGCTGCTCAGCAAGGATATATGCTCACACGTCCACCTAGATAGTAAAAAACATTTAAAATATATTGATACCATCCAGGCAAATGTTAGCGCCTGTCACGAATATCGCTCTTATCATGTGTACCCCATTGGCAAAAGCGTGCACGATCGCAAACAATTATAATTGGTAGGAGACAACAGAAAACGTCGAAGGACAACTAGAATATGTTAGCGGCTTTTCTTTATCCTAAATCTAATCTTATCCTCGATTACATTATGCTACAGGTATTTG
Source organism: Varroa jacobsoni (assembly GCF_002532875.2). NCBI lineage: Eukaryota > Metazoa > Arthropoda > Arachnida > Mesostigmata > Varroidae > Varroa > Varroa jacobsoni. The sequence goes on from NW_019213610.1 coordinate 58,406, forward strand.
GCCAAACATAGGTTCATTTTTTTTTAGTGTGCACGTTACGTAAACGCTGTTCAACTCTATTTAATACGCGCTAAATAGCTAAATACAGGCATAGGCTACGTAAATTGACGAAGCACGAAATACTGATAGGCGAAAGTTGTTATATTTCTATCTACACATTGTTATATCAACGAAATACATCTGAACTGTCTTTTGCGCATTTTTGCTAATGAAAATCATAGTGTTTGACAAATCTATAACCGTCAGGTGATATGTTACTCCCTTTAAGAACGTGCGTGCACGTACCAGACGTGCATGGACGAAGCAAAAAACCAGTTTGAATGGTGAAAGACGTTGACAGAATCTGCAGCTGTTAAATCTCTTATATTCCACTAAGTAAAAGCGTTTGATTATTCCGTTTCTTTTCTAGCAAAATTTCAAGCAATAGATTTTTTGAGATTTGACAGGACCGTACAACTGAAGAGTGAGGATGTTCTCAATTCGAAGGAAACATAGTAGGGTGTTTTCATTTAGATTAGTTAACTAGACATATAGCCATATATTATTGGAGCTTATGTTTAATATCATAAACCGCACAGATCAGTTATTCTTCCGTTTTGATCACAGAACAAAATCAGAAATAATGAAGAGCTTATAAATAAATATCGAATGATTAATATTTACCAAAAATCTGGGATAACCCTTTTCATTTTTTACAGTCCTTCTTCAGTTGCGAATTTCTCAGGGAAATGTTAATCTGATTGATTACTTAGCTGATCTGGTATCTCATTTGACATAATGACCAATTTGTCACACGTTTAAGTTACGTAAAGTTGTTCGCGTCTCCTTCTGTTTCTGAAGGTGCCAGCCTGTTTTCTCATTCCGCGTGTGTCTGTGTGGATAATGTGTTGGCAAACGATGCATACGTAATAGTAATTACTATTGTTGCCATTATAATTCATGAAGGAAGCGCTTATTTTACTCATTATTAAATATATTTGGCGTGTCAATACAAGGTGACGTCGAAGCTGATCCAAAACAGACGCATCGCTGCGTAGCGATGAAGCTGACAAGGCGGCGTGAGCAATAACGGTCCTATTACTCGGCTATAGTACCTATAAAAGAACCTCAAGTCGAAGTCCGGAGTTTCTCGAAAGATATAAAGCATCTTATAAATATAGATGACGAAAACTCCCATAATTTTTATGGAAAGTACATTTACTTCGTAAACATTGAGTGCTGGTCCTACTCCACAAGTTATCGCCGAAAGTGCACAAATGTATAGAAATAGCCTAAGAAGATCAATAAGGCTTGAGCGATGTCAGCCCTGCTTGCCCCTGAGCCTTCGAACGCCAAATTATATTATGCTGTTTTGTATTGTTGTTAAGGAGTACAATTTTTGCCATGCAATATATACAGCGGCTAAACAATGGGCGCACTTGAAAATTCTGATTTCAATGTACGCGGAGCTATTTCCTTAGATAGGCAAGTTATAGTGCTATCCGATAAGCCACTTGCATACATCTTTTAGCATGATACTTATTAAATGCGATCAGAATTAAGTAAAACATTTAATGAGAAAGTAATGCACTTACTTATAGCAGGATAACGAAAATGTCAACGCAATAGCACTTCTTCTATCTGCATCGAGCAATACGCATGCGGAAAGTGTGAAGAACACTGTTAGCCAACGTGAAGGCGTTACCTCGATAGAAATGACGATGGCATTCTTTTTTGCGGCGGCAGGACACCGTCCGACAAAGTCGAAACAACGACATTTCCCAACAAATGACCTACGCAACCCCTGATCCTGTTTTCCTACTACAGTTTAGTCAGTAGCGTACATCTTGCGAGAAGTTTCTTAATACTACATTGTCGTTATTGCGCCACACGGCGCAGACTGAGCAGAAAACCCTTTAACCCAGCTACTACCAGTGCATATTGAGATGACTTTTTCAAAGGCAATACGAGCTACTAATACGTTTCAATGAGTGACTTAAGTTGCATCTAGCACCATCATGAATTATAGCCAAAGGTATAGTTTTGGGCAATTCCCTTTTGTCGAGTAGATTCTATCACTGCTTTGATAGCGGAAATTAGCGAAAGCAAATCGGGAAACGTCCTCCAACATGTAGCATAAAAGCAAACAATTCGTTTGCTTCCTCCATCCTCCAATCCTCAAAATGAATGAAAAACATACACGTACAAAGCGTCAACAGGTTATTTCTATGTGGCTCGTAATGAATAGAGCTAATATACATTAGGCAGAGCTTCGACACATCTACCTCTTCGCGTCATGTATCCATAGAAGTACTACGTGCTGAAAAAAACGTAGCCTATACTACAATCGATAGCTGCTGAATCTCAGCTTAGCGTCTCCAACGGTATCACGTCAATAGTAGCGCTATCTCTAGACCCCAATTCGACTTCAATAGCAGCGTCGGCGACAGTAGTCGTTCTATCGTGAGTAGTGAACTGCATCTGACAGATCTTCCAGTAAAAGTGGTCGTAAGGCGGCAGCTGTAACAGATCAATTCGTTCATCGCTCGAACCACAATCCCCAAGCCCTAATTGTGTGTACCTCCAAATGTTAGGTTACGCGTAAAAACCTGCACAAAAATACTAAGCGGTGGAATAAGAACAGCGGCTGTGCTGTTACTGCTGTGGGACCGTGTGATTTTAATCATTTAACATTGTACTAACGATCTAGTTCAGAGGATTACCGGACAATGCAGTGCGGTGCAGGCTGCCAGCCAAATCTCTAGCTTGTTTTCATATAAAACTACAAATGATGGTTTCGATATTCCCAAGTGCATGTTCCAATGGCTAACTTCAAACGAGAGCGAACAGTTGTTGAAAATAAAGTTACGTATCCTGTTGTCTACAGAGTAGAATCTGATCGTGTCATATACCCGTGTTGGATACAAAAACTACTCTGCCCATTCAAGCTAGTTCTAGGTTAACTAAAAACAATGGCATTAGTCCCTCCTATTGACTAAATATAAAAGTTACAAAAAATGAAATTCGCCTTTAGTGTGTGAAATCAGAGCTCTGCATTGAGCATCATTTCGATCTGAAACATTGCTCTAAGCGTAAACTGGAGGCAAATTTATGTTTCGCCCCAGTCAATGGGGGAATCGGAATCATTGGGGCCAAATATCTGGGAATAGTAGGACGAAGCACTGACCTGATGGACTGCAATACTATGTGAAGATCAGGTACGATGAATATCAAACAGACGCCAATGATTTTCTTTGGACTTTGTAAAAAAGCGACTTTAGGGTCGCAATAACTAAGCATTTTTGTATCTTCGCATGCCCATGGGCTCCAAGGGCAAAATTATCTGTTCGTTTTAATGAAGCTTCACTTAATAGCTTGGTCTAGCATTTCCTTAACTATCATAATTTTCTGTTTCGTTCAAGTCACTTTCACCGCTAGCTTCACGACTGGTGACATAGAAAACAAAATTATTGACTGTCGTTCAGCAACAGAAACGATACTATCACCATTATTAAAGCTAAACGTGTAAAATTTTGTTGGCCGAAAGGGTAAGCTGCGCTGGGGAGAGCGTTGCTGCTGGCGGTTTTGACGGAATGCTGTGGCCCCGGGCAGTTTCATCCGGTCCAATTGAATACGACGATGGGATATTTTAGAGGGATACAATATCTATTGTGGGTGAGGAGAAATTTTACGAAACACGTTTTCTGTCCAATCCAAGGTGAAATCAAAGGACGCCCGAAGGTCTACCGCCGCTGCTGCTGTGGCCGCCATCAGCACCAGAACCGGAGTTTTTGCTTCCATTAAAAGCCTATTTGTGACTGTTATACCCGTAATACCCCCTATATGCGCGCACACGCATAGAACAACTCGCGTGTCCTGCTGCGCGCCGATTGTTATTGCTATCGGCGCACCACACGCGAGTACCAGCGGCCAGGAGCGACAGCACGAGCCAATGAAACGAAGATAAACAGCCAACGAAAACAAATTCTACTGAACGGTGTCCACAGACAGATAGAAATGCGCAGTCGCCGGGCACAGAACTATACACAGTGTATCACACTGTCTTCTTGATTTTATCTCATTGTACTTTACCTTCACCAGTTTCTGTTCCCAATGACAAGAGCTTCAGTGGCGTAGTTGGCTAACCAGCAAGCCGTCTACGAGTGTCCATTCGTTATACGGTGCTTTGACCCGCGGTATACACAACCAAGCAGCATCGAATTCTGCATTTGCCAACGAGATAGCGCTATTTAGCGTCTGCTCTGATGACTGTACTTTTTCTTTTGTTGCTGGGTCTTCGTGGGTCGTTTCGATCGGCGGCTTGGCTGGGCTTTGTCCAAAGCAGGCGTTGGAAATGCCATATGCAGTGACGGGTCGCGACAGTTTTACGCGCAGCAAACAATCGCGCTCGACCTTCAGTGGGTCGGCCGATCTGCCGCCTCGTTGGAACAAATAAAACCGATGTTTTATGTTACTAGCCTATTGGTTCGCTATCTAGCTAGACAGATGTGGTTGCGTGTCGATAATTGATATAATTCATTAATTGGTTAAGCCTGTGTCTTAATCGGATTATATGTTTGTGTGTGCCGTCGGAGGCATACGTGAGAGACAAACGTCCCTGCTATTTGTTTCCATTACGAGACTTTAGTTCGCAGTTTAAGCTAGTCACAGGCGTTTTCAGAAACGCTAAGTTGTTTAAGTTCGAAATTGTGTTTCACTTGAGAAAGATATGTATATGTATAATTCGTATTCGAAATTTTACAGTCTGGTAATGGCGACTGGATTAAATAAGGCGTAAGTAGGACTGAAAACAGATTGTCGCGATGAATATTTTTGAGATTTTTATTAATCTTATGCTGCCTGCGAGATCTCGAGCTGCGGAAGATGATGGAGGTATTCTGTTTATTTGTCAAATACAAACAAATTAAAGGCTATACCTCAAAGGTGTTCCAGGAAGAAAGTTGTCAATCTGTTGTCCCACAGAGGCTCACGGATCAAATTGTGATTCTTAGGGGGTGATGTCCGGTTGGAGTTATCTGATGGTTGGTACCTTGCAAGTAGTAGTTTACTTAAGCGCTTGTTGCTAATGTAATTATCAGGGACTCGTACACAATGTAGTATACATTGGGGTCAATAGCACATCTCTAGGTTCTTTCTTCGCTTTTCGTAGAGGATTATCAGCACGTGCAGTTCTGCGTGTTTTTTGTGAAACATACAGGGAGGGAATGACTGTTGTCTGTCCATTGATGTTGCAATGAGCACCACCTCGCATGCACGGTATGCACGCGCGTTCATTTACAAAAATTCGGACTATCATATACCTACCCATACTTTTTTTCGGCTCATACACATAAAACATAAACGCATACAGATCGCAAACCCAAAAAAGAAATAACAGCGTTGTGCTGTTATCTGTTTTTTTGGGTTTGACCAGAGACCCAGCTTAGACCTGAAGTAGCTTGGCCTGAACCGTTTGGCCTTGAACCCGCACTCGTTGCAGCTGGCTTTGTATTCCCGTCGAAGCTTTTTTATTGTAGCTTTCCCATCAGTCGCCCGCTTTCAGAAGACCCACTGCTGTATTGTTTCAGTTACCTTGTTACTTTTCTGTGTTATCCGATTTCCCGTTCTAGCAGCTCGATCATATCGCTCGAGTAGTTTCAATGCGTTGTTTTGACTGTTCAGGTGCCGTGGCTCTGACATTCTAACATCGTGTTCGAGTCATCCTGAGACCGTATGGGTATGTGCCCCGAACTTCCTATTTCAGTTATCCCTACTCGGATTAAGTAATCAATGAGTTAGCATTGACTCGCGCTGCTTTTGAGATTATTCAGTTCTCTTTCGCTAAAAAACAATGTCAACCAGAGACGCGGTAACATTAATACGTACAAAAGTTTTCATCTGTTTAATGGAGAACGCGTCATGTTTGACTGCGCAATAGAACATTTCACAGGATTAACTATGTTCGAAAGTCCGGTTTTGAAGCTGTCGAGAAAACGTAAACCAAGTTGCTACTGCGAAAGAGGTTGCAATCCCACGCAAGGCATCTGCTAGAATTTGATGCCTATTAAAATCGTTCAGTGTTTCAATGCAACGAGCGCACCCCCTCAAAACATCTCAAATTCAAGTCATAAGCGATAAATTGGCGGGTTAAATATAACATACGGTACGTTGATCTGCTGTTCGTTCCTAACTGAAAGTTTAATTGATAATGCGTTTTTCTATGTGGTCAGCAGCTGTTGCTGTTGGTCTACAGAACAGTTTGTATTACCGTAACTTGTATGATTATTCTGCCATAGTTATATAATATTCCGCTTTCAAAGACGGGCCTTTATTATTTGTTGTTATTTTTATTACTGGTAGCAATGAAACAAGGTCGAATAACTAGGCCAGCTTTGATTCCCGTCCTGATCTAAAGGTCAGCCAGGAAGGACTGCCTGAACTGGGACTGACTGTGGTAGTTCAATAAACATTGATATCACTACTATCCAAACGCACGCTTCTCAAGCGCTGACGAATGAGGTCCGTTCGCCTGTGACGGACTAAACATGATGAGACGTACAGGTCAGATCAATACACGTATTAACTTGGATTTTAGCAATCACAAAATGTCTTCGTGACTCTTCACCTGTGAGCTTCAAACAGTTACGAAAATACTCCAGGATCAAAGTATTTAACTACGTGAACGCGCATACCTGAATAAGTAAGCACAATAGTACCGGACGAAAACACAATAGGAAAATGCGAACAGATAGACATACATATGACAAAGAGCTTTTGTCGTTCAAAAGATTATCCCGTCCATTGTTGAAGCCTGCTTGCGTTGATAGTCCTGGCTTTAGATGGTTTCTATAAAGGACATTTTCGATGATTCTGAATGTAAGAAATGTAACAATCGTCCGATGAGTCGTTTTCGACGATCTTGTGTTCGAAAATCGCTCTGTCCCACTTCTCCTGAGGTTAAATTTAAGACATCGCGATTCTGATCATCCGAACTGCATTATGGCATATGGAGAAGCATATGAAATTGATGCCAGATACGCTTATCGACGCAGAGTACGTACCTTGTCAATGCTTGCGAACATGGGCTGTTAGAAAAGCCAAGCTAAAACCCGCATTTATATCGTGCGCACGTACGCAAAAGGCTTTACGTGCTACTAAATTGGATTTGAGCATCGATTACTGAGATATGCTATAACTATCGTGTAAGTGTTGCGTAAGTCGTCACAGGCCATAGAGAAACGATGATTCGTATCTGAGGGTACTCGTGCCTGGGGAAAACGTAAAGAAAATCAAGTTCCACGTTGACACGTTCCAAGCGTTGACACTCGAAACAGCGGATTCTTAGACCTTGGACGTCTTTCGCTTCTCAGCATATAGTGCCAAACGTTAATATAGCTTGTTTTTTCGTTATGTTTTCTTAATGGCTTTAGGTCGTCCGCATGTATAATTCACGCAGTATAGTGAACACGTCTTCTGCATTAATCCATCGAATCTAGCAGCATAGATTGACTATTTTGAATAAATTATTCTTTTTATGAAATACACTACTAGTGTCTAAGTGTGGAATCATGAAGGGGGACGCCACCGACAGACAGTCAACCAAAGGAGCGTCCTGCATAGACTATCAAGCGCGCGTTGCAGTCAATTTATTGATGTTCTATTTATTTTTTAATACAGTCGCTGAACTAGTTTAAATTAGATCTGTTTAGCATTAGTTTGCGACACATAATGATAGCATTAGTTATAGGTACAGTCTGGCCAATTAATGGGAAAATTTAATTGTGACTAAAACTAGTAGCGGACGCAGCAGCAGCAGCATTGAAAGTCACTCATAAAATGAGATAGATGTCTTGACATGTTTATTTATCTGTTATGTGAAGTTGTTTTTTTGTATCCACGAAACGACAACGATGAGGATCGTGGCTAACAGAAGAATATTCACAAACCTTCTAGATAATGCTGGAAATACAAAAACTAGGCTTGATACTAAACAGTAAATCGGGACACGGCTGCTGTCAGCCACGACTTTCCAGGGGCAGTTATAGCTTCACTATATTCCCAGGGATTTCAGATCGCGATAAGTAGACGGACACAATGTCACTGTAAATCATGTTTGATTGGGAACAAATCAAGTATCGAAGTTGTTAACGAATAGGATTCAAGGGAAATTCTGTGTTGAGTAAAGGGGAGGAAAAATCCTTTGCTCCGTTGGTTTCTAGCGAGCTGCATCTCGGGGGACTGGAACAATCGCCTATATTGTTTCGTTCGTTTCACGCTAACAACTATATAGCACTTGTGTTTTAGCTCAGATTGCTACCATCTCTAGTGATGCTTTTTGGGTTTTTGAGTTTATGCTATTCCAATTAGAGAATCAATCCAAGAACAGGAATTACCTGGAACCGGTTATCTTTGGCAAAGGGAAGCCAACAATCACGTACAATATCGATTAAATACATATATATATATATATATATATATATATATATATATATATATATTGAAAAGGATTTTAAAATTATTTGATTTTGTATGTATAAGCCACTGCTGATTGACATATACCTTGATAGATTTCCTTCACGAATTTATTCAAGCGAATGAGGCCACATTGACATCTTGTGCTCCAGCGTCCCTGAAACGAAACGAGAAAAAAACTGGTGACTTTTAACAGCGACTACATACTGCTAATACATTTATAGTGAAAGTCTGTAGAATAGTTTTCGTTAATTGTTGCTTAGAGCTATATCCTATAGCTGGTTTCTACACCTTGTTCCATCGATTAGACTCTTCACCGTCATGAATGTTTCCAGAAATTGGAAACTGTTGTTCGATCGGTCGGTCGGTCGGTCGGTCGATTGCAGCATATAGCCTTATAAAGCCATAGTAGCGTATCTATAATAGTTTAAGGCTACCGTCACACAGGGCATCACAGGCCACAGTCGGCAAAGGGCTCATGTAGTGACGGGCAGCCATATTGACAAGTCGAGCGTCCTTTTGCGTGACGGCCGTTGGAGCTTCAGCTACTTTGGGACTGTCGACGCGACTAAGCTAAGAGCAAAGTGACTGATGCGATGCAAGCAATGTTTGCCTGCAACACAGCATCGGATTAATCTGATGGTGTAGTTATGTATGTTCGTCCGAATATACTAGATGTATTGCTAATGATTGGGAAGTGGCAGTCGCATGCCGGAGTTAAGGCGGTACATAGAAAAATACAGAGTCATCGTCTGCAGCATCGTGGTTTGTAAACAAAACAAAGTTTCCATTGAAGGGCGCTGATCTGCCTGAACAAGGCCGCTCGAAGGTCTGAAAATGTGCGTGGAAAACGTTCCTAATGGAAGGTCCTTTATAAAGCCTTTAAAAAAAAAGGTCGGCTTGCGGAGTAATTGCAGAGCATTATGAGATAATAGTTACATTTAACGAGTAACTGGGAGATAGTAAATTAAATTTAAGATTTTTTTAATATATATGTTTGACTTCCTTTTCGTCCTGGTTTTATGCCAATTTCGATATATATTTAAATATGATATTAAATTTATCTAAAATTTGTTTTAAGAAGAATTCAAATATTGCTAAGTTTCGTAATGGGATATTTTCTTTCTGAAAACCCTTCCTTGACATCTAAAAAACGTCAACGGTCCTATACTGTTCTCTACTACAGTAAGCGGTATAGGCTATCTGATTACATCGACTGTTTGAAATTCTATTGAAATGGAAGCTGTCTTCCGTATAGTTTAGTCGCCCTGCAAAAAAAAAGCTGTTCTCATTTGGTCATATGGAAAAGAAGCGCTATATTGTCCCGGGTCGCTAGTACGTTGTATACGTTTCGTATAGCGAAGCTATTGGTTTAAGCGCGGACGCTTCCGACGAACTCCGACGGGGTATTTGTCGTGATACGACTTCCTGTATGTTTGCAAACGAGCTCGTACATAAGCCAGACATAGTTGTAAGTTTTCGGCTACATGTAGCGAGGCATCTTGCATGAGATGGAAAAACATGTGGAACAATAAACGTACAACGTTTAGTAAGGCTGCGTATAATGGATACAATCGACAATCTAACTTATTGAACGAGCAATTTTGTTTAAACAAAAAATCACAGAAAGTGGATGTTTCACAGGCAAAAATACTGGTCGAAAGTAACGTTTACTCTAACTCCAGCAAAACAAACATGAGTCACAATGTATTTCACCTACTACTGAGTATCTGGGTCATAATAGAGCATTAAATTTAAAAATTTAAACTTTTTCCCAAAATTGAAAACTTCCTAAGCTCAATCGAAAGAGTCTTGATACTATCAAAAAGAAGCCCACACCGGCATTTAAAACGTAATGATTTTCTCAGCATTCCTTGATGGACGAATGTAAGATATATGCACTCGATGCACTGTCTGTTCATTAGATAGACCAATGCTACATATTCTACTGTTTTTAAGAATAACCTAATGTATGAGGATATCTTGGTACTTTTCTTTACTCTTCGTTAAAAATTTACACGGCGCTATTTTTTGAGTAGGCTCTTGCTTCTAAGAGATAGCGAGCATATGAAACGGAGAAAAACTATTAGCCTTTTCCGAGAATTGTTGTCGTTGTCTACGAAATATGTAGCATATACAGTGAAAACGAAAGCGTCTGTTTTAGAGAACCAGACGTTTGATGTCTAAGACAAGTTGGACGCATTGCAAATTAGGAAATGATTGTAAGATGATTAAAACATTATCAATATTCCCTCCTATCAATGTTTTTATTTATCCGCTATTGTTGCTGAATGTTGACCAGCAATAATTCAAATATACAGAACTAGAAATTTAAGAAAAAGTATCTACTATAGAACTTGGTCATGTGATCATCTACACTAATTCACCAATCACACGACCCCGTAAACCTTCCGCGTAAGAAGAAGTCGCATGAGATAGCGTTCCCTTTCAACTGGTGTGCTTTCTCTCTTGACAAAATCCTTGACGCATTCGCGCAGCTCGACGCTTCCTTTGCTGGTCGCGGCGCTTAAGTGTACAAGTGGCAGATGGAGAGAACGAGTAGCTCCGAGCGCCCGATCACCATCATTACGGCATTCGGGCAGCGCAGACATCGCCATACAGTAATCAGTGATATCAGCGTCGAGTTCTCCGCTTTTGAATCAAAAGTTTGGTCGGCGCCTTGGGTGACTGGCTCCTATGTTTTTCATGAGGGAAAACAGCTGGTGGGGCACGACATGATGATTGACGCTCTAGGTTTGTCGTCGCACTTTGGCCACTAAGTCCTGATCTAGTATCAAAGCGGATCGAGTTGAACAAACGGGTTGCGTAAACTTACTTATCAACTCTTTCGCATAGGAGATATTAGAGGACGGCAGCGATTTCGATCCTAAACATTGAAACGAGTTAATGGAAGGCCTGTGGCAGCTTGTGAGGACAAACGAGCAGAGCAATTCTTGCTCTAGAACCTTTTATTCGACGCTCAGAAAAAGAACGCAGTCGTTGCGTAGATTTAGGCAAACATCAGAGTCATTTGCGGTAGGAAGACAACGACACAAGAGACTCAAACGGAAAATTCAATAAGAGGAAAAGCATCCAGGGATGGAGACATATAATGGAGACTACAGGGTCGGGAAAGGGTCACATCTAAGGGTATACATGGAATACAGAACGGCCAAAAATACTTAGAATGTAGCCAATGCAGACTTTTATTTGTAGCAATGGGGAATTGTCGAAAAGGCGTACACGTCTTAAACACCTACGTGCCCAAGTACAGTAAGAATACAAGGCGCAAATATAGTCGACCAGTTCGACCGGATTCAAACAGTTTGCATGTCGACAAGCGTTCTACGTAGTCCCGCGTGCATAAAACAATTTTTAGAAAATTCGGCTCTTTTAGCTGAACGCGTAAATGAAACACAGCTGTTCGTCCAAAATTCAGAGAGAAAAAATAATAGAAGAGGCTAGTTATTGACGACCGGGAAATTCCCGATTTTATGAAACTGATCTAGCGTCAAAATCCTACCGATGAAGTTTCGAAACTGCAAGGTTAAACGGTATTCTTAATTGAGTTAGCCTATATCATTTACCTTAGCAAACAAGGAAGCGTTCGTAAACTGTTGACCAGACATTGTCCTAAGGTGCGAAATAACAGAAATATGTAAAATTCATGCATACAATGTGCCACTAAAGAGCACATATAACACACAATCGTGAGATGTGGGGTTTAGAACCCAAGCATTGTAGATACGATAGACGGCCCTGGTTTTAAATAATAGTTCACCTCATATTGTAGCTAGCTGAACAAGGCGAAAACCATCGATTTGGAATCTACAAAGAGACTAAACAGGTGATTACAAAGTAATGTCTATTATAACGGGACAATAATGGTGGCTGCTGCTTCCTCATTAGGTGCGTAGGATATGCCCCGCTCATATAAAACGTAAAAGATATGTGTGTGTGTGTGAATACCTTTCATTATCATAAGACCGGTCGAGCTCACTGTTCATTTACCAATACAAGTGTAAATCGTCAGGTTCTTGAAAAAAAAAAAACAAAAAAAAAAAAAGGGAAAAAGCTATTTTTGCATTATAGCAAAAGGATCCGCTGGAAGTGTTCCTTACGACTAAAACTTCGCTGTCAGTCTATTCAGTCAGTTGATGTCATGGCGCCCGCTGATGCCGAGAAGTGCCTGTCAAAAAACGAACCTTGAAAGTAACATGATGAAAGCGCAATGGCAACTAAGATAAAGAAAAACGTATTTTACGGTTCGGTCAACGATTACGACACGTCGTTCAAAACATTTGCCTGTCAACGAACCGACAACTACCTGGATCCGTTTAGCGTGCATATAATGCGACTTACTCCATATCACATAATTGTTTTTCTCTTCAAGCGAAAGGCTAGACTTCTGCAAAATACGGGTGCTCAAAAATGCTAGAGATAACAACGCCTGAGTACTAAAGCAACAGTAACTCAAAGGAATCTTGTTATTAAATTCGTTACGGAAACATTCGCGTAAGTAGCTCGTGTTAATTTGCTCGAACCTGTTTACCGATTTCAATGATCGACCTTAGGATTTGCTCTATTTGTACAAACTTTTTTAAGTACCTTAAACTATAATAGGTAAGTAAGATTAAGTATAATAAGTAATATGTGTTGTAAATAAGTAGACGTACTAATTTGAGAGCGTACTTGAATAATACAATAGGAATTTCCGAGGGTCTTAATTAGCCTAGTGATTGCTGAGTAACAGCAGGCAGTCATATATATTATGGATGGATATAATGGAATGGAACGTTTATTTCGATGAATTTCTGAAGGCAACATTAGTTCAAGCTAACATCAAGTCTGGGAAATTTTTTTTTAGAGAAAATCTACTGTGTACCTTTTCTTCGATTTAGATGAAGCCTTTGAATAATGATTCAATAGTTTTTACACGAAATAGATACAATGACTGAGAACAGATAGTTCATATAGCAACGACGACCTCAACTGCGATAATGGGAAAGTTAAAAGCCTTTATTATCTTATCGTTTGGAGATCTTGCTTTCGATCATTGTTCACATCTACAACGAACAGGAGATATCTCTATGTTTTTTCTTACGTGCTTTTTTCAAAAGCTATTTGAAAACCCTTTTCAAAAAATATCTGAAAACCCTTTTCAAAAAATATCTGAGAAAAAAACCCAAGCATTACCATCAATCGTCGTATCAAACTCTGTCAATCAAAAAGAACAAACTGAAATAACAAAAAAAGATAATTATTTTTGCCTTTTTTGTTATTTTAAGATTTTATCTAAAATTGACAAACGATTGAGGGTGTACGAGACGATAACGAACTGCGAGCGATCTCGATCCAACAAAATATAATACATTTGTATTATATGGATAGACAAGGAACTACACGCGGCCTGAAGGAACGATAACAACGAACAGTCAACAAACCTTGATCACTTTTAAGCTAGATGATATTATAAATTATAGAATAATCTCATTGCATATATGCAACGCATGTTCGTTCTAGCCTGAACTCCTGTCAGCAAACGAGCCGCAGAGAATAGCAAGACAGTCTCACCCCCAATATCCTTCCCCTAACCCAGTCCAGCACTCTGTTTGAATTTACCGCAAATAACGGATGGCACAGCTTAGTTCGTCTAGACATAGGGAATCGAATGGCGATTGCCGAACGTGGATAGAACGAATATAAATGATGGGGCTGAAGAATATCAAACGCTGTCCTTCGAACGAGTCCTAACGCCGGAACGTCAGGTGTAGTTATATCAGAACGATCTGGGAACAGATGATTGATATCTGCTGCTTTAGCATTGGTGCGGGGCGTTCTCACGATGCTAATTACTTATAAGGAATATTAAATTGTACTTTCGGTTCCTTCGATGGTCATAATAGTCAAAACACACATTGTAAAATTGGCCATGTGCACGCCAGGATATACAACGGTAAAATTTTTGCACGGACACTATTGAACTGTTTCAATGTTAATATGAACACACGCATGACCACAGAGTCATCTTAGGCTCTTGATAACGCGACTACGAATCTTCAAGACCAGTATATCGAATAACCGATGCCTTAGTACCAAGAGATGCTGCACCCCAACAGGCAGTATACGTATTACATTCAGCCGACGAATTTGATTTTGACTGGGGTAAGATTCTAGTCGTGCTTAACATAGCCGTAGTAGGCACGATGCACGAAAAATCGGCTAAAGAACAAAGTTATAGCGACCCAATTTTTGTCTGAGAGGTTTCGCACCTCCACCTTATTCAAACCCTTCCTTTATTATTATTTATAATAATAATGTTAATATATAATAGTTATTATTAATTATATATGTAATTGATGAAGTTTTTTTTGTATGAAAAGAATAGAGTGATTGTGTAAACATAAATATTCGTTTCACAATTTAACGTCCTTGAGAGATTAATCAAAGCTTTATCCGTGCAGGCCACAGATAAACTATAGTAATCCAATTGAGATCAAGCTGCGAGTCGTCGTAACAGAGTGATTTACTCCTTGTACGCCAGTCGATCACAATGGGTCCGTCACTTGGACCTCATTTCAGTGACGTCAGACATAAGCGCATATAGATATTTTGCTATAAAACGTATATCGATGCGGAGCGATTTTTAATTGTATAGTTTTTAAGTGACCAACGCGACAACAATGACCGCAATTGTCCTGAAAAGCTGATAAAAAAGCAAACGATAAGTGCGTCGGACTTAAGCAGGACGTGCCGTCTGTCGCCATTCGTCTCGCTTTTTAAATCCAGACTTTCAAATAAGCCCTTCAGAGGAGCGTTTTAGTAGAATGTGTCCAGAAGTATGTAAAATTAATTTTAAAAAAAATAAATTGGTCTCAGCTGTTCTCGCCTACCCTTTTCTAATTTGTGCCGTTGTGACCGGAAATACAGCCAGGAGTTTTTTGATCGCCAAGTTACTGGGCTTGCAAAACAATGACAGTCCTTGTAAAAGGTTGCTTTGAGGCTTTCAATAGACGATCAACACTAGAACTTCATTCGTATTTTGCCAAGTCTGCTGCCGCTCGTACTTTATCACAGCTGCTTTTCTAGACAGGAGAAAAACGCATGTATTGATTAGCTCTTTGGTGAGAGCTTTCCAGGACAGACCAACCACCTACAGCAACGTCATAGATACAAATAACTTTCTTCCATTCGTTCCACGGGCGTGAACAGCTGCAACCGGAAAGCACCGGTATACTGTGTAACAACTTCGGCGACTTAGGCTTTAGATCAGCGACTACGTGCTACCCAAAACGACTTATTTATATATGTATACACCGTGAGGCGAAGATCAACTTACTGTTGTGTAACAAATGGGTTTAAAATTAGGATGAACTGGGTGTTTGAACCCGATCTTTACCCTAGTTATTTTATTCTACCTGGCGAAAAATAGACGCTTAGTAAAAGCGGCATTTGCTTTAGCTGGAAATCTACTTTTTCTTAAGAGAAAGTCTATTCTCGGCGCCATATTGTTCGATGATCAACAAAATGTGTTCTTCATTCCTGCTCATATGGCCTATGCACACATACAGACTCGTAGAAGAATCCGTATATCCTTGTCGATCAGAATGATGCGCCGGTTGTGTCCAATGCCACTCGGGCAGCTGTTGTAGTGGCATCTTAATGACTACGTAGTCTTTTCCTAGCTGTTGCTTCTACCTGTACAATTTTGCGTCCGTTTGATTCGGCCATTTTAAGCTGATTCATGCAAACGAGATAGATGTAGCCTTAGCGGCAGCACTTCGTTCGTTATCCTCTCCTGCCCATCCCAGTAACAACAGCAATCTCATTATCTCGTCCGATCATCTCCAGGGGGCAGTAGCTGTCCCATGTGACCATTGAAGGAACTGTCAACCAAGCGTTCGCCACTGATCCCTGACCGCAATACGTAACAGATTCTTCTGCTTTTTGTTACAGTAAGCCTCGTAAGCAGGTATTACTTAGGGGCGTATCTGTAACGGCAGCGATATCGATCCGTATTGATAGTCATGATGGCACAATATCCGCCGGCGAGGCCACAAACATCGGCGCATTGTATCTTTACGTCCGAACGGAAACTATCGGCTATTTTGCTAGCAGCGATTTTCAGTGGTCAAACAAATACAACGCTAATTATTGCTGGTCGCCTACGCAGTAAACGATAATGGAAGCGCAGCAGCAGGCGATCGTAGCGGTGAAGACGACCATCCATTACGGGAACACATAGATCACCTCGACGACGACGACGACGACAACAACAACAACAACAACAACAACAACAACAACAACAACAACAACAACAACAACAACAAGAAAGTAAGATCAAATTAGATAATTAACTCTGTGATTACTGTATGTCGTTGGGAAAATACCATACGATAATATCCGTCATCATTATCTATAATTCGTTTGCTCAATGGCCGGCGTAGGCGTCCCGTGTTACAAATACTGATATGCCCATTTTCACAACTTAATGCTAATTTACAATTAAAATAACCTTCTTTTTTTATTCTTCTTCAAACAAGGGTTAGGCGCCAACAAACTATAAAATTAAGATTTCCTATGGTTTTGGATGATTGTCGGTTACTCATCGGCCGTTTTTTTTTTTTTTTTTTTTACTATTGATTTGCAAAATATTACCGCGAACGTTAATAATCACTATTTTAGAAACACTTTAATATATATACCTACACATGTATACATATTGTATATTCGGCTAAAGATTTTATTGATAAGATCAAAGAGCGTTATCGTCGCCGATACCGGCCGACAATTTCCTACCGCTACCATTGCAGCATGCTTATTATATAGAAAAAGCTAATGTAGCGCCCCAAAAAAGCAAAGGCAGGCTTGTCAATCGCAATAATGTTATCAGTCGCTGAAACCTGGTCGTCGCTGGTAGGCAAATCACCAATGGGCCTCAGACGTTCTTGTAGTCTCTGTGAACAATGCCTTTCAGATGTTCGGCCCGGGTCTCATGTACAGAGTCGTACATCGTGCGTACGCTGAAACCTCATTCAATAGGCGCACGACAGATGCCAGGATCACAAACGTGCATCCGGCCAATATCTGTCGTGACGTGGCTGTACGTGCTGTTGACCAGAGCAAAAGCCTTGTTAGGTTAGAGTAAACATGGGAATACTTCATTTTTGATAGATGCGCGGTTGGTGCTGCAGTTTAGAACTAAGGGGAAAGAGACGGGCAGGAAGAAAACTAGGACGTTCAAAGCAGAACTAAGCTATACCTGTCGGTCAGTTTTGATCTGTCCGCCCTTTACTGGCAACGCCTGCACATGACCTTGGGTCGAATCGACCATATTATATAACCAAATTGTTTTACTTCGCTGTAATAAATCACGGACGAACCTCTAGATAATTCTAGTCGGAGCTTTCCAGCCGAACATTTCTCCGAAAACCCGAACAATGCATAGTGCATAATTAAGATTCAAATACTCATATCATTTATTTCCTTATTGGCGGGCCACCACTCTTATCTGTACGTGCGTTATGCGTCTTGGTCCCTATCAATACCAAGTTTTGCGACATATGGCTATGTAAAATGGGGTTTTGTTTAAGCAGTAGTTTTTAGGGTGCTAGATCGTAAGCACCGTTCCTCCCATAAGCTATAACCGAATTATTAATTATAGAACCTTTCAATTTGAAGTAACTTTAACTTATAAGCAATTACGGCATGGCTGTATTCACCAGAAGATATCAGTTACTCTATTGCAGGCTATTTCGAAAATGGCAGGTATAGTTTATACTATAGTGGGTTCAATCGTTTGCCTATCGAAAAAAACCACAGGATTTGAATAATAAATGCTTGAACTCTTCGTTGCGCTGCTTAGAAAATGTAGATTACGCTTTAAAAAAAAACAATGCGTACAGAAAGGGGGAGCTTTAATCTTCTCTCACTTGAGTGGGGCTCGGTCATTGCAGTGATAGTATTTCAAAAATAGTGCCAACGCCTTTGTAACAGCTTTAGTGTTAATATGCCAATTCAAATTTTTTTGCCTATCGTGCAATAAAAAACGTCCTAGCGATGCACCATTCCCATACGCAAATTTCTAATAGGCCAAACCCGGACAGCTACAGGGCCCATTGGCAAAACATATTAACTGATCATAGTAGGAATAGTTCGCTCGTCATGTCAATTGATTTGGTCGTGAACGGCACCCGAGTTGTAAATTAGACTGGGTAACAAATTGGCTTAAATTCATCATATTATACATTGTGTTTGTTTCCGACGTCCTCATACATTACGATATATTAGCTCTGAGGCGGGTAGATAACAGCGACCGTCACGTAGTGAATATCTAGCTCAGAAATTGCAGCTTCATTATTAACCATAGACAGAAGAACGCTTCAATTGTTGAGTACTTTTATGTAGAGACTAAAATAATATGACTAGCCCAGATTAGACCTATGGTAACCTTCTGAGGCAAGGCTGGTCGGCACAATCGCATAATCCTTGAATCGTAGTTTGCCTTATGACAGAGAACTAACCTCAAATTGAACGGGGTTAATTCTTTTTGAGTGAACTTATTATGCTCTACGCGTTTCAACTTCATAAACTCCAATCGAGCTGATTTCAATATAGTCCACTAATGTTTTTTTTCCGTCGTATCATCCTCCCAGAACGTAAATTCGAATCTCGCCAATGTCAAGCGCGTTTAGCTACAAATTGCTAAACATCGGTCTATCGCCATTCTTCTCGCCGTGTCGTTTAGGCTTTTTCTAAACTATGGGCTATTACTAGGACGCTGCTACAGCGAACAGGCAAAATACCCAGCATTAACAGGCAAAAGTAGCCAACATTCCTACTTTCTCCGTTTAGGAGACCCATATATATTTATCGGTAGAACATATGAAGCCTTATTCACATGATCTATAGTTGCTATAAAATTTCTTGGCATAATTCTGCTAAGTTTGGCACAGATAAAGGAGTCGCTTTCCCTTTTAGGGCCTTGCTGTATTTTCATTTAGTTACAACTCGTATTATAGACGGTATCCAAAAAAGAAGTTTTTCTAAAAAACAGTACTGATATCCCCACTAAATACGTGTCCGACGGAAACCTATTGCGTTTTAGCAGCGATCCGCCACGTAGCCAAAGCCATTACGAGTCCAGGCACAAAAAGTTGTCACAATTTTTCGAAATCTGAATAGACTGCTGGCCCTCAAAACAAAGCTATGCTGTATACAAATGCGTTTACACTATCGACATAATTCAATGCAATAATAGTCTATGTCGTAGTCGAGTAAGCAAATAGACATATTCACCTAATCTTTTTTCAGTACTTAGAAAAAACTGATATGGCCCAGATATTTGCGTTACCCCGGGGGATGTTCTGGTCGGCGTTTTGCACACTAGTGGTACCGAAACACAACGTTAAACAAGCATCGTGGTACGGGCTATAGCGATCGGTTAATTAAGTAGCGAAGGAACAGTGGCCAGAGGCATTATGGGCATCTCCACGTCTGCGGTATAAGAATAATCTATTACGTTATAGCAGCTTTGTCAAGCTAGCTAAGCCATCTAGATAAAATGAATTTGGCAATATCGACAGTTGCGAACAGAGTCGAAAAGATGATGATCTTTTCAAAGCAAACAAAGCACTGGACGTCTACAACTATGGTACTGAAGTTTTAGCTTCGCTAAAAAGAATTCAATTTCACAAGCCTACGAATGGGCATGTTCAGAAAATCGAAGTTTGCAATCTAAGCTGCAAGGACACCAGAGGGAACACTCTTGTGGAGCAGAAGAGAAAGCAGAACTTGTTGAATGAGCAAAAAAAAAATTAATCACTATTCTAAAGATAATATCAATTCGAAAAATGACCTAACAGATTGCCTTTCTCTGAGGGTCGACCCAATCGTGGCTTCTTAGCAAGTTGGTACCAACCTTTTTTCATCCTTCATGGAAGGACTTCAGCATTAAATTTATGTCAGTATGCTATTGGACGAATGGATTTTCCTTTACGTTGCGCGTTTTAGAGTTGAAAGTCCATAATAGGTAACCACTTTACTAAGGCATTATGAATATATGTGTTTTAAATGGCGATAACATGAGACGAATTGATATTTCTTTATCTATCAGTCTTACTCTCTTCTTTTATTGACACTGACGCCAAGATAGGAACGGGCCTCTTACGATCCCAAGACAGCCTTTTTTGATTACTACTACTACTACTACCCTATACATATTTGGTAATTTTATAGTTTTTATGGCCAAAGTAGTTCGTTCAAAGGGAGTTCATTTGAGAAATAATATAGACAGCGCAGGACAGAACCCTGTAAACCTCTACTCTTAATTTATCCTCAATTGTAGATCAATCAAATGTCCCCTGAAACGAGTTGAACAACTATCAGGGTCAGTTAACGCGACGTCAGTGACACGGCAAGCCATTGCTACCTGTCAGCTGTGGTAGGACAAGCACCGCTAGATGTATAGGTGGGCCACGTCCATGGAGGAAGCCCCTACTGTTTTTATCGTTAGCAGGCACTAATTTTGCCTGCTATCACAGTACTTTATAACGTGCTATTTGGCCAATGTATAAATATTGCTCTGTCAAAATAGATTCGAGCTAGTAAGAGAATAAACATCTATTTATTTTAAGCAAAGTACTCGGCATTGATTTATTCAGAAAACGTAACAATATGCAGTAGAGAATATAACTAAACATTGCCATCAAGTAACTGGCTCTCAACTGACGACTATGCAAGGTATCACTATTACTGGAGGAACGCACAACGACCGCGTTTGCAACGTGAATTTTGGCCTGGTAGAGGAATAACGGTAGAGAAACAAGAACGCCCTAACGCTTGTCAACTTCAGACAGTGTATTATACCAGGCAGGTTTTTCTATTGACACACATAAACATTCACTGACGCGCTACGAAAAAAAAAAATCTTCATTAGGTAAATAACGAGAGAAAGCAATGCCAAAAGGACAAGTAAACGGAGCGACGACACGGACAATTCGAAACAGGTTTAGGTTAGGTGGATACCGTGGAGATCGCGAAACACGTTACGCTTTGTTAACCGGTGAATGCATCTAGATTACAGTCGTATTTAATTCATAACTCGCCGATTCATGAGGCTGCTCAGAAACGTAGAAATACTGCTAGCACCGTCGAGCGTTCAATGACGATACCTTAGACACGACCTTGGGTTTAGGCAGTTAGTGAGGTGAAGAGTTGCGCGAGGTCTCTCAGGGTGTCTAAGGTAATTACAAAGACTCTGAGGCAGCGGCCTAAAGCGGCGACTACAAATCATTGCATCAGTTAATGGCTTATATGAGTGTTATAATAGCTTCGAAGATAGAAACGGCCGATTCATTATATTTTAGAAAGACCCTAAAGAAATCGTAAACGAATCGATACTCACGGGTGTGAAAGTTATTTACAACCTGTAGAAAAAACATGTCCAAAGTACTAAAAGTTTAGACCTACTGACATGCATAAATCAGCTGAGGCGGTTCACTGAAATTTTTAGCTGGCCCACTGGTTGTCCGTTGGCCCGTTGTTTGACATTTTGTCGTGTGCGGTCATGGCCAAATAAAACTTTATCAATCAATCAGTCACTCACTAAGTTTTTAGATAGGAATAAATTGAATAGTTAAATTTATTCGGATATTTAAACTCTGTAAGGGGCAAACATTTTGATGAAGCACTTGCTTTATGTCGCACACATTCAGTGCCGCTGAAAAAACGGCATGCATATGCCCACATGGTGGCAACAACCAAAATATAAAACAACCGAGTATTTGTTCAGAACAAAGAACGTTCAACTGGTAGTTCATTTTATTATAGAATCTGTATCTGCACAATTTTAGGCCAAATAGTATAATTTATGTACAGGTTCTATAATTCTAAACATTAATCATTATCTCATCAATAAATATGAAACATGTCGTAAAGGAAAGAGAGGTCAACTTTATAATGAGATCAAAATGAAAATTGGGAAAAGCAGAGAAAGTCCAGAAAAAAAATGTAACAGAACTGCGCCTTATGTTCATCAACACAAAACAGATATTCAGAGGTTGCTTCATGGTGTGCTATATTGAATGTATTCAGTATGGGGAGATGAGAAAGGAAAGTGTTAGAAATGTCATATAGAAAATGTCAGCTGTAAAATAGTACCTGAATTGTCCTGAAAAAATAAACTATCCTTGTGTGATATATATTAGCTTGAACTTCTGTACATAATGTCCACCGTTCGTTAGTGCTCAATAAAAATAAAAATCTACATTACACAGCTGCCTACGGGCAAACTTGAATTTAAATCGGCGAATTTGGAATAACATACGAATCTTATTCTGTAGCATAGTCCAATCAAACTCCGAACCTTTGTTTAACAATGTATGAAATTTTCTAGCCTTTGGCATTATTTGAAATTGCCGCGCTTGTTGACGGCTCTTCATTTTGCCTAACCGAAAAGCGTTCTCGCCTGTTTGAACACCAGTTCACCTTTTTGGTATTGACACTAATTGCTAGCACTAAAAATATGGCAGCCACAACAGCTGCGTCATCTGCATGAGTGTCACGGATGACATGAGCTTGTTCCGGTGGCTATTCAATCGGTAAATGTTCCAAACGCCGGACTCGTTTTACTTTGGCTGTCGCCTGTTGGCGTCAGGAAGCGTCGGTTTTGATCTTCGACTTGTTGTTACTGCTTCTGTTGTTGCCGGGACCTACTCACTCCTGGCCGGCCAAGTTCAGGGGGCCCTTCGGCGTTTTGCTATGGCTTCGTTTCGCAGTTCGCCAGCAAATCATTGTCATCATCGCTTAATGTATTCAAGGGTTAGCCAGTGCAAACTCGCTGTGCTTAGATCGCTGCTATGTCTTCGAATGGGAGTGTTAGTTCGGCTTTCCATGCGATGTCTCTTAAAAACTAGGTCTCTGCTGTACTTTCAGCAACAAATGGCGTCAATATTTGCATCGCCACAATGCGCAACACCTGACAACGCTAGTTACACAAACCCACAACGGGCCAGTACTTCTACGACTAATACAAATACATTTACACGCCGAGGTTTGATTCCAGCTCATGGTCCACCGTATACGGCGCAAAATGCGAGGGTGATACCCGTAGCCACAACAACACCTAACATATATTTTCCAGCTCCCAGGAATTTCAAGTTCTCTCTCACATGGCCAGCACAAGACGCGTCTATTCCCGGATTTGGACCTAGACCATAACGTGTCCTTAAGATAAGACAGGCAAATTGTTACGCATTATGCTATCACGGGGACAACAGTCGCACGTCGAAGGAATAGACATTTAAAAAAACTGTGATCTTTTTGTAAGGCGTAAGACAGCAGAAGGCCTGAAGATGTTACAGCTCGAAACGTCAGCAGATATTAGTTGTTGTTAGCGCGTTTTTGGCTCAGGACGGTTTCGTTCCCCAGCGCCTCTCCCGTCTGATCCTATCTCGTACCGTCCCGTCCCTCTGTTCGCGCGTACCATTTCGTATCCTGGCCCTGCGCTTCTGATATCACGATTGTAATAGTGTTGATAATCAATCATTAGATATTAAAACGACCGTCATTACCTATGTAGAATGCTGGCAGGTTCAGCGAAGACGGCTAGCTAATAGCTCCGACTGATTGAGCATGAAGTCAGTGTTCATCAAGCACACCAAAGCGCACACCGTAACGTTGTTATAACCTTGGGATTTAAATTCCCTAAACAAATTAATATATAGCAGTCTGATGAAGCTAAATGGCAGGAAAGCGTAAGTTGCCAAAATGGTAATGCCCATACTGGGATGCGAGTACCCTTCGTTTGCTCTCGTTCACTTCAGCTTAAATACTCGTCCGAGTATTTAAACTGCTCGGTATTACAGCATACCAAAAACGATAGTAGGATAGATTGACCAACAATGACTGCCCGAAAGATTGACTTGAAGATCGTTATCAAGCGCGTTACGTCAACGTCCCTGATCTGTGTTCAGCAAAGAACTTAAGCTATGCCCACACAGTAGAACCCGTATGTAAGTGACTGTGGTCATAGAGCGGTCAACGAAATTGTTCGATTCTTGTGGACTTTTATGTTGACATGTATGCATACCTACAATTGGTGCCGTACGGATGTAAAACAGTAAGATCATGGTTATTGTCCTATTCATGTGACGTTAGTGAACAGCGTTGCAGCGAAAATCGGCAACAGATTCAAACGGCTATCGTCAGAGGCAATTATCGTTACTTCAATGAAAGAACTAAATATATGCATAGTTACCATCTGAGATAAAGGGGTCAAGCAGCTTCGTTTAATGAGCTGATCATTGCACCCCAGACGCAGTGAAGGGTTTCCCATCAAAATAGTCACTCATTGTTATACTGGCTGATATAGCTAGTATGATGATGAGTAGTAGAACTAATCTGAGTGCTGTTCCAACGTTGCGCCGCAGGGAACGGCGCTATGCAAAGTATTCTACCATTGTCATTCTGGTGGACGGAAACTAAAAATTAAAAATTACTAGGCCTATTATGGAATTTTGAAGTCAGCTGTTTTGTAATAGTACAGCATATACTTATGAAGCGGCTTTGAAGGCTTGCTTCGGTCCTTCTAAATCAAACAGGGCCGCACTTTAATAAACTTTGACATCATCCGACAGTTTTGTCTGAGCTACCGGCTAAAGAAATCTGAATCTATCTACGTTTTTTGTTATAACATCGCTTATTTATGCAGGAAAGGAGAAAGGTGAACGGCACGGTGCCATAATCTCGGTAGCTGCTTTGTGGCGTTATGACTGAAGTACTTGTAGACGATATAACAAGAAACGCCGTATAATTGTAAGCCCCTAACCGAATCTGTGTCAAGATATTGCCGATTACCGAATAGGCCAAGAATAGCATAACCGACAATTTTTTAATCTTTCACTTTCTATTTGGATTTCTTTGATCCCTTGCATCATGTCCCATTGAGAATCATGCAGTATAAATGTAATAATAACAAGATTCTAAATTGATTAAAGTAATGCTAGGACGTCATCTACGCAGTCAGCGTTGGACAGCATGCCGTATGCATTGTAGCGCTTCGTGGGCCGGAAATCCCAGTTCCATACATATAACACTAGAATTTAAAGAACCCTAAGTTTCAGCAGTTTAATATCTGATACTTGAATCTGAAAGCATTATAGGTCAGCGATCTAACTTCGCAGGTCAACGTAACCGCTAAGATACAACTCGATCATTGGAATTATGCCTGCCAGTTACAAAACTTGCGTCTTCCAAGGGATAGAACTTGGAAAACTTGTGAATACACATTGTAAAAGTGTTGTATAGAAATTGAACGGGATAACAAATTATCTGAAATAGAAAATCTAATATCCTCGAGCACGTGCACTGCTTTTCTTATGTAATATCCAGAAAATGGCTTAGCCTCTGAGTTTACACGTCTTGTAATATCCTTCGGGTAATTCGGGGGGGGGGGGGGGGTGAGTGCACATTCTGCTGTTCGTCTGCACTGCATCACAAAGAAGTCCTGTATTGAACGAGTAAAAATAAATAGCGGCTGAATATTTTCAATTTCAATACTGACGATGTATGCAGACAGGTATCCTTGTGTATATATAGCATGGCGCACATATTCCTAGGTCGGATCATCTTCATTGGGGTTGGTTATTTTTCTAAGTTTTGTTGACATTTACCTCAGAAAATGGCCTCCGCTTTGGCAGCTCAACAGTTCTGCTTGCAGAGCAAAATAGACCGAGTCAGACGACCGGCGCACAGATCGAAGCACCTCTACACAGTCACAGATACGAAGCCTCAGTTGACTGAGAAGTTGAATTTACACTCTGCAAACTTTTTCGTACTAACGCACTAAAAATAATGATCGTTTATTAAGATTTATTTCATAGAAAGTTCTGCCCCTATCGATAGTTGTTTCTTGTCGTTGATTTTGCTGTGGTCGTCGTCGTCGTCGTCGGTCTAACGACGATGTAAAATTCAGTTGTCGTAGTCAAGTTGCCGCGATGACTGCACTGGTAATAACACGTAAGTTCGCAAGTTCCACTTTGGCCACCGCCTCGTTGTTTCGTTCCCTCAGACACACGTAAGACACAAGACAAAAGTTGAATGACGACGACAAGACACAAAACAGTGATTTTCTAGCGAACCTACATGCGTGGCTGTTTTCATGCTACAGTGCATGCACACTTATTATTTCTCCCAGGATACAGAATCCGTTGGCTGTCTGATTGTCGCTGACTGTATTATATAGTGGCTGTATCCTATGCACGATGTGCAAGCGGCGTTGACTGTAGAAGCGCTGCGTGTCGTCCCTTACCGTCACCACGCTTCTTAGCTTCTGAGGCTGTAAGGTTCGCGCGGTGCCGCGGTCGATCATCGGGCGCTTGGTGCTCCGCCACGGAGAGGAGATCACTTGGGGTCCTTGATGCTCGCGGCCACCGCTGTCAGCTTCAGGAACAGCAGCAGCGGCGACGGCGACGGCAACACCAGCTTCAGCAGCAGCTGCCACGTCAGTAGCTCAGCCAGCGTCGGGGTCCGTCCATCGATGCGTTTCTCGTTCTTCGTCGGTCTTCCAGTATTCGCTGCACTCGCCACTGTCGCGTTCGCTATCGCGGCCGCCACCCTTCTTCTCTACCTCTACTGCTGCTGCGGCTGCTACAGGGTTATTGAATGTGCGCCTGTAAACGTATGCGAGTGCCTTCGCCGATGCTGTTAATGCAGAATACCGGCGGTAACTGTGCTGCTTACTTCGATGCTGCCGGTGATGTCGTTTGGTAGTCCTTACAGCAGTAGCAGCAATAGCAGGAACCGATAATAACACACAGCGGCGTGTAGTAAATCAGTGGTCGATTCTGTACGGCGGTATTAACAGACTTGTGGCAGTTACGTAGCGGACAAATTGATGCTGCTTCAGTTAAACGCTTTATGTCTATACTGTGGTCATTCCCGCGGTAATGAGTCTATTAGTAGTTGTACGGTTTTCCTTTCGATTTCTTCCAGAATCATCAACTGCAGTATTGAATGCGGACCACCGCTGCAAAAGCGGATCTAGGACACGGACAGAAAAGTGGTCTAGCGGGAACAGCAGCAGCAGCAGCAGCAGCACAGCTTCACAGCACGGGGGTATGACACACAGCAGCACGACGATGGTAGTCGTCTGTAGGTCACTCTATAGCAGCACGTCCCCCACATTAAATACGAATTTGTAGCCCCGCTGGCTACTTTGCTTCCAATGCTAATACTAACCTTGACTTGCTCGTGACGGCGGTTCGAGCCCGCGGGCCACCGCGCCGCGCGCATCGCCGACCGAGAGAAATTTGCTAACGACGCCAATAACAACGACAATCAGCTGAGCGGTTAAACGACGCGATTCCAGAGCCACGACTGGAGAAAGAAAAAGGGAGAAGTCAGATGGGATCCTGTTGCTGCGACGGCCACTAGTTCCCTAGTGGATTGATTGGTGCCTAAGCATTGTCTGAGCAAGCACAACTGTTCACCTAATGTCAGCCGCCAGCTACTCTGTTCTAAACAGACGCCATAAACACTTCTTACTGGAAGAAACTTGCGCAGAAAAAAACATTTGGCCAGTAGATGGCGACAGCAATTCCAATATACGGAGATGAAATTTTACAGAAAAACAAGCCGATAGCATAAAAATAATGAGATTAAACGCCGACTGGCAGCGGTGGGGCAGTGCTTTGTCGTTGTTATGATGCTAATAACGAGCTCATAAATAGGCAATTATTTTGACTGTATATTGGGAATGTATTAGAATTAGTTAACGAAACAGTTAAAGTTCAGATGGTAATGGTAGGCATATTTGCGACAGTGGATGCTCTTATTTCTGCAGCTTGAGCTAGAAATATTCTCTAAACAGGATTAGGAAACACGTATATTTCTAGTCAGCCGAATACAAGCGAACTATTATATCATTATCTTAAATATTATGTTCTACAAATATTTTAGGCCAGTGATTCTTGACCTAGAGATATCGTTTCTACGTATCCTGTCTGCATTAGTTATAAGGAACAAATTGAAACTCAGCGTAAGGACAACAAACCGAATATCAAGAAAAGCCAAAACCTCTATGTGGAGCGCTCAAGGCAGGCCTCATTCAGAAAGCCGGATATGCGATTCCTATGCACCGACAATATCGAGAAAAAAAAAACTCTCGGCAATAAGAGATTTCGTTAGTAGAGAAAATTGACTTTGATCATTCACGGTCTGCCTGTCGGAGACACTGAGTGCAGAAAGTGGCCTAATAGACAACTGTAAAACTGAAGCGGCCTACTCTGTTGTTCATGTTTATCGATGTACAGTCGCTCGGGGCGATCTGATGGTTGAGAAAAAAAATGCGTTGCAATACAATAAAATAGTGATCGATATCAGAGTCGATGTCGGCTAGTATAGAACAAGTAAGCGGATCCACCTAAAAAAAGGACCTCAGATCGTTATGGCTTTCTATAATCAGCCTTGTCATTGTTTTACAGGGATAACAGCATGTATACGGAGTAATATAGTATATAGTGGGATATAATCTAATAGTGATATAAATAATATATAATAATAAATAAGTACTCCATCGCAGTTAGAGGTTCCGCCTTCACCAAATACTGGCCATCCTGCTAGCGAATTTCGAGAAAGTCGATCTCAACGTGCAGAGAATGCCAAGGACAACAAAGTAAGCACGATATCCACTTATCCGAACCTGGTAATCGAACTCACCTGCCACGGTTCTACCAGGGGGCCATCGGCTAAATGTTTTATTGCATATCTATGTACTTTATTGCTCACAGTTACAGTACGAGACAGGAAAGTTCATCAGCAATAAATTAAGGCCTTTTATTCACTAAAGAAATAAGGTGTTCTCATGCTTATCTTGTGGAGCTCGATCGAGGACAATTAGCATTTTTCCGGCGAGTGTTTTAGCAAATGCAGCAGTAGTGTCAAACATAATTCAAGATGGAGGTTAGGAAGTAGGACAATCACAGCTCAGCATTGTTTAAACTAAATGTCACTTCTTTACCTTCGAAAGATCTCCATTCTTTATAATAGGGACTACACGGCTCCTCATCAACGGGCCCAACATTCTCATAGGATTACACTGTCCTTGTATCCCTGAAACAATAAGTAACAACGAGTCATGCATGGTCTGTTACCGACAGAGAGTATAATATACAAGTCGAAACTCTAACCTGTCTCTGTCCTGCATTTTAATTCATCGTACTCACACCCAAAAAATCATACGCTATTTACCGACTGCGTAAGAAGTTGTACACTACCGCTACCTTTATCTAGATAGGGCGCACGTATTAAGGAAATGGCGTTTATATACATATAATGGTATATATTATAACCTACTTTAGGCCTTCTGTGCATTGCTTGTAAGACGGCATTATTGGCCAGGTCTACGGATTTATTTCCCACGACAGGTCTAGATTGCCCTACAGCTGAAGCTTATAGTTAGTTCCAGCTTTGTTCTTTATTCTTATTTCCAACGCATTTGCCGCTAGCGGCTTGTTCTTTCGCATTTGCATCAGTAATTGAAATAACTAGCAGGACTCCTGACAGCAGTAAGGCATCTGAAGGTAAATTCTGACGCAGCTGAATGACATTTCACATCCAAGGCCAGAAAGATGTATCCATTGAGAATCGGCTAGACGTCCACTATCCATTAGAGAGAAGGTGTGCAGCAGATATTGCCGTTTCCACCAACACGATATGTCTGATTTACATGCACATACGTTTTGCTATTACTATTATTAACATGACAGATGCGTCGACAATAAGAAAAATACGTATCTCCATTGTTCCGTCATTATTAGTGCTATATCCGTCGCATGCGCTGTTCTTCAATAATGTGATTGCATGGCATGAAGCGACAGGCAGGCAGGCAGGCAGGCAGGCAGGCAGACAGACAAACAAAAACGGTAACGCTAGCAATAGCAACGCTTGGGGCCAGTTGAGAACATGCGTAACGTGTACGATACCGTGCTATTAATAGGTTTCTGTGAATATCGTCCGGATCTAATGCCACCAAAAAAAGTGATGGTAGGACGCAACAAGTGCACTATCGTTCATCGTTACGGCTTAATTCACGACTGCAGACATAAAAAACGGCAAAAAACTGCGAGGAGACACTTACAGCAGAAGATCAGATGCAGAAAAAACTCGCTTACCTTTGTCCCTTCCATTTAATGGTAGCTACAATAATCATAATAGCAATAATGCAACAATACCACAGCAATAGTTCTGCGGGTAGTTATTTTAATACAGTGCACCATGGCGTGTGACCGCGCTAGCACTATTAGGTATCATGTTGAATTAGCCTTTGCCCCAATTCTGTACCAGCTGCTAACGCAGTAGCGAGACTTGCTCTGTTACTGTTCGACTTGTTATTGTGTACTGCTTCAGCAAGGTCGTGCTTCACGCCCGCCAAATAGGTCCTAGACCTTCACTCGGTGAGAGTTCGTTTTCTTGATTCATTGCATTGGAGTGACGGCAGAGACCGCCTTGCCGACTCTAGTCTGAATCATATACCATCAGATGTATGTAATTCCCACCAACGGTAGTTAACTGAAGAATATCATCCCCATAGTCAATTGAAATATCATTACTTACAATTAAAGTAAGTTCATTAAGCAGCTATTCATAAGTCTATCTAAATTCGATCAATTTTTCTAAAACCGGAGAATACATATGATTCTGATCCGACCTTCCGACCAAACATTTTGTGGGGCAGGCCGGATATTCGTGCAAATGCGCCGATTTATTCATTTTCACCATTTTAATGACAGGTTAAGTAAAATCAGCGGCGTCGGCTGCGAAAGCTACTCTTTGATTTGAATGAGACAAGTTACACAAAAAAAAATACACTAAGTCTCTTAGAAAGCACTGTACCTAGGTGGAGTAAGTGGGGGTGCCTTGTAGCACGGTAAGAACCTGAAATCCTGTAAAATGCTTAAAAGTGGCTCCTCCGCTGAGGAGTGAACGTTTCCAATGGCCAGAATTAAATATATAGAAACGAAGCGGTTAACTGAGTGTTATATGGGAATCATTGGTTTTCGAAAATTGAAATGTCGTATACCTTTAGCAATCTAGCTTTAAGATTAGGACGCTGTAAAGATGCCTCGCCTCATTATGCTATCGTTAAGCAAAATATTTCTGATAATATCTATTACTTTGCATATCGTATGCCATTAGTTCATCAGAGGGACGAAAGAATAGTTTCCTGCAAAAATGTTTCGTAAAATGGCCAGTCAGTATAACCGGCCAGATAAAATAATTTTCCTTTTTTGTTTCGCCTTTATTTGGCCTTGACAATAAATCAGTTCAAGGGTGAAAAAAGTAATGATATTTAGCTGAAAGCACGTCTATTATAAGAAAACTTCAGCACTTCCGTTCTAATCGACATCTGCTTGGTATCAGTTGGCAAGATTTAGCTATAGCTAACTTTTGAGTTTTAGTGTATTAGAATGCAGCTTGTATGTAACAGTGGAAAATCCCCATTTGCAAAGAGCCAAAACACCAGCACTCTTTGCACCTGTATGAGTGTGATCGTTAAAACTGAATACGGTCAATATATATACATATGGCTGCAGTAACGTTATCATGCGGACGCGATACGTCGTCCGTCGTTGACACCAGCGACCTTCGACAAGGTCGAACGTTGTGCCCGAAGCAAAGGCTGGAACTCCCACTGCTACCAATGCCGCCGCCGCTGCTGCTGCTGCTGCTGCTAAACACTTCACAGTATGACTGGAAAGGCAAAATGAAAAGGAGGCTGGAGTAGGGGCAAGGGGCGGGTTGATGATATGTCAGTCATCGTTCAGGCGGCCGTGATATCTCAGAAGATCTGCAATAGCGCTGTTCTTAATCGAACAGCCGGCACGAGTAAGCCAGTCAGCTAGATATCCAACAAAGCTCGCGTTATTATTGATCAGGTCGATCAGAAAGTTTTCATAGAAACCAGCAAGCAAGGCTATATTGTTGTGTCCTCTTATCTTAGTTGTTCGCGACTACCCTAATAATACCCGACGCTGATAGCCACCCGTAAACTTTCTTTCAACGTCACAGTACGTGTAACATGCGAGGCGCTGCATTACCGTCACACTTCGTGCTCGAAACATTGCAATAGCGGCAACCATAGATATAGGAAGGCACACATTTTCTAGGAACGCTGCGACTGTCAAGAGCGTCAAAACTCCCACAGAGAGAGAACAACTCAAATCGTTGCTACAATATGAAAATGCTAACGGTATATACAGTTTTTAGTTAATACCGGCTAAAGTAACCGCAAAGAGTCACTGGAAGTCACGTGAGTAAATACATTATAAATAAATAAAAATAAAGCGGGAATGAATGAATAAATAACAATTTCGATAAACCTGAGGGGAAACTGGGGTCTCATTGTCAACATGTTACTGCGTTCACAATACCACTAAGCAGTCAAACGAACGAAAGAGTTACTATCACTTAGCAGGGTTACCTTTTCTCTCGGCTGTTCAATGAGATCTGCCAAATATACTAATTACAATAGGTAACGGCTACCAGCCAGACTTTTTAGAAATAACCCATTAATATGCAGTCGACACCTATTGATTTAAGCCTATAGATTCTTATTCACTCAGTCAATAGATTTGAAACGTTGAATAATGACAAAGACGCAGAAGGAAACTGCTTTCTATATGGAAATTACAGCTGATAATACGACGACGTTGGTCAGGCACTCTGAATGAACGAAAAGCGTCTTCTGAATACCGCGCTGATCAGCGCCTATTACACTAGCGTGCACCTAATGCACGTTTCATTTGTAGCTATATCTACGGTATGCGAGCACGCAGAATTACCCTAGAGCTTAGCAGCACGTGTCCAATGAGTGAATTCACAACCACACGGCTATAGACGATATAAGGTTGCAACTATTTCTCCATATCGATCATGCTTATGACAGCAATTGTAACGGGCAGGTTAACTCCAGAATACGTGAACGATGCACGGCTTGTCTACCTCCACAGACTCTAGCTTCAACTCGAAAGACGAACACCTTACGGAAACTGAACAAACATAAAACTTCCGCAAGCAATTCTTCTATACGACGTATTTGTTCGTGTTCTTTAATGGAAGTAACGATTTATTCGGGACGTAAAGAAGTTACGCATGAAAACACTTGTCTGAATTATATGCGCAAAGGTTGCAATGGGCTGAGGAGTCATAGACGCTAAGCATTTCGCTCAGATTTGTAGTGGGCCTATGTACGATAGAGCTGGGTAAATCATGGCCGCGACCCGACAGCATCCGATGAATTCCATATACAATTCCAGTCCAGATCATGATCGTTGGCAAAACGCGAATTGTGTAAATGTACGCCCTCTCGTAAAATGGACGACGGCTTAAATCCATTTTGTGTCTGATTTGGGACTCTTCACAAATCATGTTTAAGGTTGGGTCGGATGTTGGTGATATCAAAGCGTATTTTCCCTTTGTCATTTCCTTCCACTCAGACTACGAAAGATTCAGATCCTCGTCGTCTGTAATGGTTGACTACGTCTATTGAATAGAATAGCAAGTGTCGTAAATTAAAGCTTATTTGTCTTTTGTTTTTCCCCATGCTGCCCTCGCTTTGTGCACACATATGAACTTGATAATATTTCGTTCGTGCAACGGTAGGCTCCTTTTAAATAAGCGGATCCTTGAAGTCCTGCACTTTTGAGAACTTTTTTCTGATTCCCGCTAAAGATGCTACCTGACGGCGAACTATCAAGTTAAGGGTACGAGACAAATTATTTCGAAGGCGGACCACCGATACTATTCATGATGTTCTCTAACTAATGAAGCTTCCACTTCTGATGAAGTAGCATAGAGTAGCATATAAGTTTCCCGCCCAGCCTAAACGTGATCGGTAGCCCGTATTTTCTGCTATTGGAGGCGATACTTCTACGCACTGAAAAGACAACAGGAGCCGTCTGCGTAGCTACGGTTGGCCACTGTATGATTGCTAGAAGACCTTCGAGGGTCGTTAAGACAGGGACCGTTTCATATACCGCTTTCAGTCGTATCCGGAAAATGCGCCATTTGCTCCCGTCGAGAAAAATTTGTTCCTAATTTATTCCAGTGATCTACCCGACAGGCTGGAAGAACGTGTAAGTAGTCCAACCTGCAGTTTTCTTGCCCGCTTTCTCTTTACAGTCCTGATTCCAAGGACTTCAATATGTCCGCGCATTTTTCTGCGCTTAAATTCTGTAGAAGGTAACTGCTGCTGGTAAGGTATTCAACTAACACTAATTAAATGAGCTGGGTCACCGAATCAAGCGATGTGGGTCAATGTGTGTATGTATGTGTAGGGGACATCTAGCGAAACGAAAATGATGGGGTTCGGGAATCGCGTTGAGGACTAGAACTTTATCTGCTTCTGTTAAAATCGTCTAGATCATATTGTGTTATTATCTGATTATAGTTTTGCCTTTCCAAATAATGTGATATCCCTTTCACGTATTACAGCCAGTTGCTTCTGGTCGTTCGCAAAGATTCTACACAATAACTTATCGCTAGGGCGCATTGTCACCAATATTTTATCACCAGAGATCCATTATTACTGGAAGGGGAAGAAGGGGTTAAGACATTAATAATGCTGGTCAATTTATCAGATACTGCATCCACCTGACGCTGTACAGACAGGGGTGGTAGGGGGTGACAACAATTAACTGTTGTATAAGTGGTCATCTTTTCGACTAGCTATAAAAATGATTACAGTGTAGATCTTAACCGAGTTTTTATCGTGACGTAACTATGATAATAATAACAACAACGTCAGGTCAGGAGTGAGGGTTGTTGTACCAGAATATTATTAACGTCGCTGAATGTCTTCATCTATCGCTGCTGGTGACCGTAGCAGCTGCAAGTGGTTACCCCTGCCGCTGCTTCTGCTATGAGCTGTAGCGATGAAATGCCATGATGATGCCGCAACGACCAGCCCAGCGTTGTAGCAGGTATAAGTATACGATGGCAACACGGAGGCCGCGGCTTTGTTGCCCACTGTTAGACAATTCGATCGGGAGATATTCAAATAATGAATCGTCGTAACTAAGATCTTGAGCGGTACGACCAGACTGACCATACAGAAGCGTCCGAACTGCGTCGAATAGGTTTACCATCAGTGGCAGGGCAAAATGACCAAAACATAATAATAGCAGAAAAAAATGGCAACAACATCAATGATTACAAATCCCGGTAGATGGCGCTCAGAGGCCGAACCCTCGATGTGCTATTTAGTTACAAGGCTAATCAGTAATGCCTCGAACCATTTCCTTGGCTCGGGCTCCCCCAGATCGTGTTTGCTACTTATTTAACCTTATAAGCTGTAAGAAGTAAAAACGTTGCGAGCGACCCAAGTTGTAGCTTAAGTACTACATAATGGTACACAACGAATGCTGCATCCTTGAGGACTAGATATATATTAGCTTTAAGTGATTATGTATGTAGCTATATATATATATATATACACACACACACACTGTTTTTGATCGTTAGACTTAGCTCTACATTTATTCGAACTTGTCGTTTTAAGAGACGGTAAATGCTAATCCGTTTGCTTGTACTTTTAACAGCTGTTCAATAATTTATTATTTACGTAACATAACCGTAAACGTACATTTATATATACAAATACGTCTACAGTTGCGTAAGCAATAAATTATCAAGCATTATAAATCTGAACGTGCACAAGCTGATTAGCATGTATCGTCCTTTAGAACGAAAAGACCGAGTCAGATAAAATTTAAGTGAAATATTTACAAAGGAACGGTTGAAGCAAGATAACTTACATATGCAAGTTCAACCCTAGTTCTACAACAGTAGTAATGGGTAATACTTCTCGATAGTCGAATAAGAGAATGCACTACCCGTTAAAATGCCTTAGGTCCTACACTAACTTGTGTAACTACCTAACGTTAGATTTACCTTCACCTAACTTCTTTAAGTTAGGTGAAGGTAAATCTCGGAATAGAAGACAGAGGATAAGAAAAAAATTACGAAGAGGTACGAGCTAATTCTGGTAGTTAGCAAGAGATGTGGTGATGGTCCATACTTCTATGAAACTCATTGTTTTGGCGCAAATATTACGTGAACTGAGCTCGTTCTGCTTTGACATTGAGCGGTCGCGCGTTATATATCGAATATATAACGAATATTTTGTTATTACTTCGGGATGGCGAAATTCACCAGACATTTAATCGTCAATATGGCCACTGATCTCTGTTCGTGATCTCTACAAGTAACTTTCAGCACATGCACAGACGCCCTTTTAATAAGGAAAACATCCATTGATTTAGAATCTCGAACACTTTAATATTCCAATGTTTTTCTCTGGAGCTGAATTACTCCATATGGCAACATTTGGTTCTACATAATTATACGATGTTATAGTATGACCAATACATACGTTCCGTACGTGTTTAAAGAAAAAAATTAGTGGCAAATCATAGTGGCAAACTTCAGCTAACTTTCAAGCAATATAAGTTAGGCTATACAAATAAACTTAAGAGAACATTACCTTGAAAAAGTTGAGTATTTTCGTTAAGATGTTTAAAGGGAAAATTAAAAGATTGATCTACAAGATTTGTTTCCAAGCTAATCTTTATTTGAGTGGTTTAATTACCACGAGAGCTCTCAGCTGTTTGGGTTCGTGCTTTTTTCTTGAATTTCCATGTGTTATGTTGTTTGGTACACAAAGTTATACCGCCTAGTTCTTCAACTGTCAACATTGTTATTAAAACTTGGACACTATTAAGATATACTGTGAATATACTTCCCTACCTCTTCTCCCTGTTCGTTCTGTGTGTTTCTCTCTGTCTTTGTCTGTGTTATTTACTCATTCTATAACGATTAGGTTCGTTCGTGGACTAGGAAGTGAAAGTACTTCACTTCGATCAATATACGGCAAAGTTACATTGCTTCTGTGAATTTTCACATAGCCCAATGCCGGCCCACAGTAAACAATGGCCGCAGACCCCTCGGCTAAGCCTTCACGGGTTTAGGTTGCGTCGTGGTGCTACTTCCATATAAGATAAGACTATACACATTTGACCGCTAGTCATATATGCATCCCAGCAAGCGGCCTCGCGTCGTCTACGCTATATGCCAATTCCTTCCTCGACTGTTGAAATCGCATTCGGCGACGCCCGAGCACACGCACCCAGACATCTTTCGCAATCGTTCAGGCAGGGGTAAGTTAAAGGTTTAAAATATACCATGCTAAATGTGTTTTTGTTGGGAAAATGAACGTACATTATCTTGTGGATCAATTCGTTCACAAATAAACTTTTGAGCATGGTACCATGGTATTTTTAGAAAATTATATGCAAAGATGCGAATATAATAAATTTACGATACCCTGCTTTAACCCTATCACGATATGTTGCAATACTTCCTGGTTAGTATGATCGAATAGGCTAAGGTGCATTTTTGTGGTTTGAGGATGTATAAATTTACATTCACTTGTAAAAAAACCTTGATGCAATTACTAACCACCGTTGTTTAAAGGCTTACTTGCTTGTATACCTGCACTCAAATTGCCCAATGCGAACATAACAAGCACAAGAGGAGCCTTAACGCAAGTGACATATTTCAAATCAATTTAGATAGCCGACAGAAAATTGGATTTAGGTCTGAGTTAGGAGCCGTGCAAAGTCAAGTATAATATTCTAAGTACGCTTTAATCTACCTGAGATCAGGACAATCGCTTCGAACTCTTTTATCGCTATCTTCATTTTCTTCTTCCTTTCCTTTCCTTTCCTTTGAATGTGCTCCAGAATGCCTTTTTACAAAAAAAAGTTCGGACAGTCATTATCACGCAGACGTTTGCTCACTGGCATATGGCAAAATCGACATCGCTGCCTTTAGTGAATCTGGGCCCCAAACCGGCCCTTTGTTGCCTCAATAAGGTCCGTTCGAGAGGAATGTTGAAAATCGGTTGTCTGAAATAGTGGCAACGTGTGGTGGTTGAGGCAGCTTTGCAACAGCCCACGTGCGTCATCGCAATATAGCTCGGACGCCCTATGGTAGAAAGTGTTTGCTTGAAGTCGTTTTAGATACTTCAAAAACACTTCGTTGACCGCTATTTCTTGAGGGATGGTGAGTAACTTTTGACAGAGCGCCTGGGATTTTCTAGGCAATGCTAGAAGCATTCAAATTGATCCGTTGGCCTGTCAGGTGAAGTATTGGGCCACGCACGCTGCGTTAGGCATACGGTAGGCATAACAGTTATGGCGTTCCGTCGTACAAAATAGTCTCGGTTCAACGCCTGTTCTTCAATGTCTAGATGATGACAAGTGCGAAAATATCTTTAGGTAAGATAGTAAGATTGGTGGGTAAGATTGGTGTGTATTTCGAAGATGATATAGCTCAAAAGATACTCGTCCGTTTGCTGCGGTTAACGAGACATGGCGCTAATAAGCGTGTCCATCAACTTGCGTAAGATACTTTATACTGCGATTGTACCCACGTCTTACGCTAGATTCTTCTTTAGTGCAAGCGTATACTGACAGTACTAGCTCATAGTGACCGCAGCGGCGTCTTGTTTTTCGTCTGCAGCTCTTTTTCCTGGTAGTTCTGAAAGACACATTGTTCTTCCTCGGTGAGGAGACTGAGATTGGCAGCCTGAAGGATACTTTGTAAGATTCATTTATCAGGAACAAGATCCAGAAACTTTCCTTCCTGAGACGAGTGTTGTGACAATTTCATCAGAGGTTTTGACAGACTCACTTTGTACATATATAAACGTTCTGGCTAGTTTGGATCATGTTTTTGACATAATTATGGAAATAAATAAAATTCATGTTGGACCATTTCTGAGAAATTCGCTGTTTACTGTTTTCGTCGACAGATTGCCAATTTACCAAAACTTTTAATGATGAGTAACATTATTGATTCGTTGCTTATTTATGAATTAGTTGTCTACAATAATCTACAGTAAATCGATGATCTGGTAGAGTAAAAGTATTATGTATGTAAATTTGACAATACGTTCCAATGCGTTTTATATCATCTTTTATATTATACGTTTATTATCTAATTTTAAGAATGAAAACATAGCAGTTATATAAACTTACTGGTACTGACGAAAAATCATTTGTTACCCTATTACTATCTCTTACTGAATCTAAAATCTGTATTTACTCGATTGGGTTAACTATAACTTTTCATTTTATCCAATAAACTAAAAAAAAATAACTTAAAAAAAAAAAGAAATATTAGATACGCAGAACATGGAAACAATAATGAAGGACAAGTGGCGCAGCCCATAGTGCAGGCTTCACGAGGACTTTAACAGGTGGAACAGATGTGCTTTGTGTATTGTGTTGTAGATGAGACTGGTCATTCTAGAGAAGAGGTTTGTTTTGTGTGATTCAATTGAAATTGCCAGTTTTCTGGTGAAGGCCTTTAAGGCTTTTCGTATTGCTTCGACTCGAGTCACACAAGCGTAACATTATGTTGCTCTTTTGCCTGTTTAATTGTTTTTCTCTTATTTATTGCAAATAGGGCCTAGCTTTATACGCGTATGCATAAAGTACATTATGAATTTGTCTACAAGTTTTAAACGTAATTTAGTGAGTAAAGACAAATTTTAGGTTTTTTTTTGTTTCTTTTTTTTATGAAAAATAGATTGTAACAGGTCCTATCTCAAAAAGCCAAAATACAGCCACACCGGTCTTCAGCTAGGTACGAACATATGGATAGCAGATGAGTAACCAGAATCAAATAGATGCCCTATCGGCTCATGTAGGGCCTTGAAATAGTAGGTAATAGTACTAGGAGTAATTTGAAGCGGATTAATCTTGTCTATTGTGATCAGTCCTAGCTGGCGTGCAGCTGTCAAAGGCACGAGCGTACGTCCTATAGTTGAAAATTAACTATCCTAATTATATTAGTACCGAAGACACAACGGAAAAGGCGGCGCCACGATCACAACGTTTCGCTGAATGCTTGAGCTAGCCATATTGAATCATTTTTTTCAAAAATAGCAATAGATTAAGTATCATTAGGTCCTCTTCATTGCATCAAACTTGGCTCTGAAGGAATCGAACTCAATAATCTATCATACTTTATCTGATATTGGATATCGGATTTGATCGTCTGAAACATATAATAGAATCATATGCATTCTACAGAAGCAAACGCTTCAAAATGAGCTTCTGATATGGTACATGACAGTGTACTACGTAAATAGGATGATCAGCTCATGTACAGATTATCTGTGTTGTTGTGCAAACAATGTCTAGGTTATTTTCGTTTTCGTGTTAATTCTTGGAAAACCTGGGAAGCCGGTAAACCCAGTTCAAGGTTTTATCGGTGATTAAGTGTTACTATAATTACTGGTTGCTCAGCTAAAAAAAAAAAAAAAAAAAAGTACCACGAAGAATGTTTTTTTTTTAAACTACATTATTCTACATATGTCACAGTGTTTCGGGTAGAAGTGGACATTGTCACTAATATTTGACAATGTCTCAAAAATTATGTTTTCAGTTTTGCTATTTCATTCAACGGACCGCCATTCGTCTAATAGACATACCCGCTGATTTTTGCGACGATGATGAGAATAGAAATAATCTTGGTGTTTCTAGATGGAGGATACGGTTGACTGTGATTTTCAATTGTTCCGAATTGTGCTCTATCAGGTGATACACT
This sequence comes from Varroa jacobsoni, assembly GCF_002532875.2. NCBI lineage: Eukaryota > Metazoa > Arthropoda > Arachnida > Mesostigmata > Varroidae > Varroa > Varroa jacobsoni. Next base: position 99,533 of record NW_019213610.1, read on the forward strand.
GAAATAAGAAACAGCTACGCAAGCATAGATGTAGTTATAGGGATGGTTTGATCCAGTCGTTCGCTGACGATATTCAGTGCTGTTGGTGGCCACCTACACAAGCAGGCACACACACGTGCAACGGAAGTGGCCTGGCGGACTAATTCAGGCTGTACCGATAGATGTCCATCGGACGCAAACAAAAAGAAAAGCTATTCGCTTTACATTTGGTAAGAGGCTTTGCCAGACGACGATAAGGTTTTTGAGGGTTGGCTACGAACATTCTTACCACAGAGTCTCTTTCCTGCTCTGTCTGCGCGGCGACATAATGTCAAGAACCAGCTGTGGTTGATATCTGGTGAGGATTACCGTCTTTTTTTGACCAGATTAGGTTTCTATCCCGGAACTCGATGGTCCAATTTATGCCTACGTATTTTGCATGTCTCAGGCAACTGCATTTACTTTTCTGATTGGCTCAGACGAATTTAATCCCTGATTGTTGACAATGGAACGCTACCACAGTTTCTTAATGGACTGGTCAGACAGATTTGATTATAGCAGAAGCCGTGAGCTAAGAAAAAAAGTTCACAGTTCCTATATTGAGCCAATGTGTTTGTTTCAGAGCTTTCCGCAATAGCCATCGGGTGGAGACGAGCGGTAATAGCGCCTTGTAGACGTCAACGGAGGCCAGAGAGCAAAGTTACCATGAGCGATGAATAATATTTGAAGTTTAGCGTCTAGGAGCTGGGTCTGGGCCGTGTCCTGTTCCCAATCAAATTGCTCAATTTGAAATAGTTTACGGTCAACGCTAACGATATGCTGGGCGAAATATCACAGTTGAGCCTTTCGGGTCATATGCTCTTCGTGAGGGTTAAAATATGGCGTGGTGTGTGCATATCATCGGATGCATTATGCTTTCCTTCATAAACGAAAGTGACGACACAATATAAAGCCTTTGTCTAAGGGGCTCCGGTAGAAGAATTTAATAAGTGTTTTTTTTCAAAACTGGCACTTTTCTAAGAAAAATTAGTGAGGACAGATATTGCGATTTGCGTTTTCGAGGCTACTTTTTTAGCCGAACAAAAGATTACTCTTGATCCCTTCAACATGTGTCAACCGATGTCTTGTATATTATTGAAGCTGAGATCTGCAAATGCCAAAAAGTATATTTTTTTTTAAGATCTAGTACGAAGTAATTAAACGTACGTAGTTTATATCTCTCAGGTTTTATTATACTTTACATTTTACTATTAACCTGGATATTCATATATATGTGCCGTTTATTACCGGTCGTCTGCTAGTAGTAGTGCCGACATCACAGGAGCTCCAACACCACAGTTCATATATATATATATATATATATATATATATATATATATATAGGACAGTTGAGAGATTTGGTGGATAGAAACTGATGACGACGGTCGCCTCATCTGACGTTGGCTGACGTCTAACATATTCGATTTTATGACCCACTATCGAGTTCTATACAAATCTGGGTTTCGTTTTGCCGAGTGATTTAGTTAGTCTGTTATTAAATCAGCTTTGTTACATGTGTTTAGCGTACACAGTATAGCCTATCAGAATATTACGTTTTACTAATTGAAGAAATATTCATTATTAACATCGAAGAAATTATCATCGAAACCGCGCTTAGCTTCCACTGCTGTACTTGCGATCATAATTATGATACTAAAAATCTGTAATTTGAGTGAGCGCTTTCCGAACCAATGTATTGTAAAATCTAAGATAAGCGGCCATGTTTGCGTTAGGCGGAATCAGGGGAAGTGGAATTTCTGAGCAAGCTTGACATTTGTCTGATTCGCAATTGTTTACCGATACGGATACTTGTGAAAAATGATGGAGTGTTCATTAACCTTATGGGTTCCGTCATATGATTGCAATCATTCTACTATTCGAGCATTCGTACCATGAAAAACAGGCACCGCGTGAGGTACTGAGACAGGTTTGCTTAATCTTCACCCAAAATGCCTATCTCCGTACAAGCTGCCTGGCCATGGACACGTTCCTACAATAGTTTCTAATACGTTACTGAAGCTCTTTCCAGTGGGCGGGAATGCACAACCAATAAGTAAACTAGAAGCTTTAGACTAAATAGAGATATGATGTATATACATCTTAGGTACGGCGGCCTGTTGCCACAGATTATCTTAATTCCTCTTGTGCCACATACAGCTTCTGTGTTTTTACTAAAGGCCACGCTGGCGTTAATAGGGGCAATGGTGCGTCCAGCCATTGCTCTCAACCGCGAAAATTACCGTTTTCGTGGACGCCTCACTCCGGGCGACCTTAACGCAGCTACAAATGCACACCCCCCTAAACACTTCTCCGAGAGCAATATCAACATCTTAGAAGTGCTTAGTTGTCACTACGTCGCCATTCATAGTACGTTAGAAATATGAGGACCTTGCAAATGTAGAACGTACGTAAATTGGACGGCGTCACGTAGCCAGAATTCTACCAGTTCCATTGCTCGGATCGTATGCCGCTGTATAAACGCCTAACAAGCTATCTGATACGACCCCATGCTCGCTTCTATGATGATGAGTTACAATCTAAAGAAGCGCGTTAGAAAACAGGGCTGCTGTGGTGAGAATGCTCGTTCGATTTGGTAATTAGTAGACTCGTTATTAGCGGTCAGCTTGTGAAAGCAGCGGCACAAAAGTTTATTCCGGTTAGTTGATCTGTATTCTTGTACATGTAGTTATACAGACGGCCTGACGATATCTCGTCACCGATAGCACATCTGCGTGGGCTAAGTGGAGTCCTGATTCAATTAAGGGCATGCATCCGTCACGCTAGACCTCTGCTGGCGTAAGGATAATGAAGTATTTCGAAAATCTACGCTTTCTATTTATGACTCCCCGCCGTTCCATTGATTACATAATGCTTCATAGAAGAGATCAGTTGCAATCAATTAATTACTTTTTTAGTAATGTTCGATGCGTATAGGGTGTGGTGGCGTTTCAGCCGTTTGGCGAAATTTACTTATCATCATTCAATCAATGTATAGAAGAGCCATTCTCTTAAAATAAAATGAGTATCTTACATATAGCTTTATTATATTGCACCGTATTGCAGGTGGTCGTATATATATATATATATATATATGTAATCGTGCAGCATTGTGTTGAAGTGGTAATGAATCTTTAAGGACGAGAGGCAAATGCAATCGATACCAGCCCCCCCCCCACAGCGGACCATCGCATTAGGTAAGCCATCTGTCTGCTTGTCATAGACTTCTGCCGTCTCCTAAATAGCTTGCTAAGGCCTCATATAGTCAGAGAGGTGTAAATCATTTCGTGTATCATCTAAATGCAATCATGACAGAAGAGGATTTTATCGTTCTTTTTCTTTCAACAGGTTTTTGCTTTTTTAAATGTCCTCTGTATAGACTAAAACCCATTTTCTGTCTTTTCGAGGATATTCCACATAAAGAAATATATACAAACGGGAGTAAATTTTTAAATTTTAAATATACTTATTACCCAATTTACAGAACAAGATCTGAACAGAACAAATAACGATAGAAAAATTCAAGAGGATATCTTGAAAAGATCATTTTTGTAAGCGTTTGCAGTAGTAGTATTTGCACTATCAAACAGCCGCTGTCGCTGCTGTGTCAATTGAACCTACCAAATCCGCTTGACGTTGCATCTGAGCTTTTTTTTTTTCGAGTTTTTCTTCCCATAGACGAAAACGGCGGTAACGTTTTTTCTCAACTTATCTAAAACTGTCAATTTGATTAATCTTTTAGCAGTTCTATTAATCTTTTCGAAGTTTTCTACTTTTTTCAATCAGAGAACTTCCAAATGCAACTCAGTTAATTGATCGCTGAAAAAAAAAAGTCAATTTTCGTTTTTCTTATATATTAATCAAAAAGGTACATTTTGTTGTAGAGTTTTTTTTTTGTGTCGAAAGGCTTTTGTGAAGGAAAATGTGAAACAGGGCTTTCAGGAGTGTGAAACAGGAGTCTTTATGCGTGGGAGCAAAATCGCCGCACGAGTTTGCGTAGGGCCTATCAGGGCGATGCTTCGAAATCGTTTGTATGATCGTCAATTATCTGTTTCTAATGATCATTTTTGTCAGCGGTGAGAGTAGTACCAGCATGGCTGCATGCTCGTTAGGTAATGGCAACAATTTTTAAAGGCTATGCATTAGCCAGCTGAACCGCACCATTTTCAAAAAACCAATTGAATAAAGACGGTAGAGAAGGAACTAGACGACTTGCTTGGAAATACTTTAGAAGCAGCGAATAAAGTTATATTTTTTCACACAGAAGGAGCAGATGAACAAACATTCTATCATAACGCTTCTTTTAAAGGGAAGTGGTTGGATGATTACGGCAATGGCGAGAAAATATATTTGATTTATCTGTAGGTGATCTCTGCTTTTGTATTTCGGCCAGAATCGTACTGGTGACGGTCAAATTCGTCACGGGTGAGAATAATTCAATATGTCCTTTAAGATCTTTTATGGACGGGTAGTTATAGTTAAATTTAATGGATTTACGTAACCGCGATGGGCAAGAAAAAGTCGCAGAATAACAGCTCATGATATCGCAACTTATTTGTCTCAGATTATTCCCGCTTATCGAACTATCGGCCTACGCAACGTTTGAGGTTTTTTTTCTTTGGGACGTTCTCGCACAAAGCCTAAACTAGGGGCATGTGTGGTAAGTATTGATTATATATTTACTATAAGAACAGATATAGGTTAGTCTAAAACGACGTTCTGGGAAGTATTTTGAAGTAGGATAGGATTTAATAATAGGTTATAGGATGTAGAAAACACGATGTTTCCTTTTATGGATTTTGGAGACTAAAGACAGCTTTATTGAGCAGTGACGATGTCACTACAAATGCTTTTGGAAATCGACAGACGTCAACCTCCCTTTAACGTGGTAATCTTGTTAGAGAGCCTTGCTGGTTCAGGCCATCCGAACAGTCGCTGCGTGTCCCTGATTAGGTCTAACGCAGATTATCCCTAAACTCGTCACTAACTTAAACCTGATCGCTTTATGTAGTCATTCTAGCAAAGGTATAGTTCTCCTAATTACAGTAGTAACCCCGAAGATTTTAAAGTGCATCGCCCGATGTGCTCGACTGAAGATTGTCAAGTACCCAGACATTTCAAAAACTTAAGTTGAAGGTCGACGTCTTTCGTGTACGTTCAGATAATTTGTTTTTACCAATGCGTTGCCGAATTCTTGAAATTAGTTCGTTAGCCGTCAAATGAATCTTCCTTTATGTAACATAAACTTGTTAGAAAACAAATCCCTTTGTTACCATTGCAGCGATCACAGATATTTTAAATCTTAATACTTACAATTTGTGACTCTATAGGCTAAATCGGGGCACCTATGAGGGTTAATAACTTCGATAAATAATAGGATACCTGGTAAAGACCTGCTTACTATATTTCACTGGTCTGAATCATCTATCAGTGCCTGTACGGTACACAGCTTTTACCCAGGACCTTGGAAAGTGTATAATATTAGGAAAAAAAAAGCTTATTCGGTCCCAACGAAGAAGCTTACTCGAAAACTGCTTGCGTTTGCCGAAAATTATGCATAACTGCAACGAGCTAATCCGTCTATTTATTTGTTTGCTTTGCTTTTGTTGATAGCGTCGAGCACGCCGTACGATGTCTTTCCTTAACAAGGGATTTCTAGCCGATGAAATGACGGTCTGGGTAAAGCCGAACCTAGGTGTAATTAGGGTAGTTTTTAGGATTTAACTAGAATACTGAGCGGTTTATGTGAAATTCAGTCGACATGACTATGTTAAACCCCAACCCGACGCATCAAAAGAGGCTGTCGTTTGAGGCTGTCGTAGACAATTCTCACAAGAACCCAGTGATACGCTTACGGGAGCCAGGTCCCAAAATATTCGTGGGAACATGCAGAACAGCACCACAAATCGCAGACCTGAAAAGCCACCAGCCATTCAGATTATCACAATCATATAAGCGTGTATAACTGATATGGCACTGTTGTCTTCCATACAAACCTGTCAGGTGTTCACTGCCATTGACCATTTAGAGTAGTTATGCTTCGAATTGTGTCTGAGTTAACCAGGACGCACCCTTTTCCACTATTCACGAACTTTAGCGCACCCTCACAAGGGCTGACCTGGAACACTGACAGTGCTAACCCTCTTGTTAAAAGCTGGCCTTTTCTCTTAACTGTTCACTCTGACTACGTGGATTTTTACGCTGCGTTATTTGTGTTCTGTGCTGAAATTTGTCAGAGGGTCGAAAGAGCCTAATCTAAGGCCTTGTTGTCCTACAATAGGTCACAGTAAAATGGCTAATATTTCTATGCGCTCCGAAGGCCTGTCAGTTTCTACAAGGGATGGTATATTCTCGCCGAATTGTTTTTTGGCTGCCAGTTTCCCGCGTCACCGAGGTTAGAGCAAGAGGGTTTCCGATTCGCATACGTATTTTTGGTATTGCAACATAACTTACCAGTTATGTTGCAATAGACCAAGTATAAGCTCAAGTTAGTCGTAAGCCATGCTAGTACCTTATACCTAAATCAACGTCAATCATGTGCAGCCTAACAGTTAGTTTCGTCAATCAGCTTTCGAAAAAATAAGTTTCCTTCTTAGAAATGCTATAGGCTTTCTATATACTTTTCGATGCGTTCCAACACATTTCACAACCGAATCTTCGAAGTCCTTCATCGAGAGTGCTCACGCTAGTTAAATAAAGCATTGCTGTAAGTGTCTGCAATACTTCTCTTAACTGCTTGCAGAACGCAGCGGCGCGAATATCCTTGTCGAGCGGCAATTTCTCCGATGGCCGCTGAAGAAGGCTTGTCAGTACCCTCGGTGACGACAAAAGTGTATCTCAGTTTTACTCAGCCAGCCGAGCCAGCCTAGGCGTCTTTGCTTCGAATTCGATGCCTGTTCAAGCTTGAAACTTAGTAAGTGGAATCAATAGTATGTTCAGTCAACACGGACAGATTTACGCACTTTCGAATAGATGGATGCTGGGAAAATTATCAAGAAGATCACGAACCGCTCTTGACCCCCATATGATGGAGTTGTGTCCTGTGTCAAGGTCGGTATGCCAGCTCGTGTGCCGGACTGCTATCGATGGTGACTGCAGAAAACAACTGAATATGGGCATTACATTCTATTTTTTGCCCAATAAGAGACAGCTGGTGTTCGTCTAGATTTTTGTTGGCTGCAAAAGCGTGTGACAGATTATCACTTGCAAAACACAGATTCGTTCTATTAATGGCTTTGGCTTTTGATAGCTTCCGAGCTATGCGATCACCTTTTATTTAAACACGGAAAGAAGAAAGACAGCCCTTAACGGCAGCAGTGACAGTGAATAGGTACCAATGATGTATACCGAGCCTCTACTGACTGATATGTATCGCTATTCATTTAGCTCAGAATCACCAGCAGAGATATTGCTAAGAATAGAAAAGCCAAGTTTATTACGATACGAGCTGCTCTACGTATATGCTCTATATATACACGTAGAACAGCTCGTAAGAGTCGTTGCTATTCTAGTTAATTGATCGATAGTCTTGCTATCAATTCAAGAACAGTGAGTGTAACTTATGAGTTATCATATCTAACTTTTTTTTTTGACTGTATTTAGTTCAAGCAGCGACACAACTAGATTCGGAACGTTGCGTTTCCATCAATCAGTCAAATAGCCAGTTAGATAACTGAGTGAGTATGTTTTCATCAATTTTTATTTTCAATGTTATCAATAAGAAGTGATGGCATAATCCGTTAACCTATACTAGGTCACGTAAGGATTATATGCACATTTTACTACGTTTGTGCGTATTTTACAACGTGAGCGTCTACACGAGGAGAGTAATAGAAGACTTTAATAGAATTTATCTAGAAATAAGTCGTCTTCTTGCGAATGAAACAATTGATCCAGAAATTCCGATCGGTAATTGATCACGCACAAACAGTATCGTTCCGAGTACATTTCCGCTATTTTTTTTTCATTTTATTTCTTATTTTCAATATAACTGAAACAGAACCACTAAAGGAGAAGATAACCCACAGTCTAGACGACATACAAAAGCAAGTTGTTTAGCGATTTATCGGTAAGGATAATAACTTCAATAGTAATCATTACAACAATATAGCTATTCCGTTTACTGAAGTTACAACTTATTACACTCATAAGGTTTCAGACTAGAATTGTAGGAATGATGAACTCACGATCTTTTCTCTCACAGACGGAGTATTTATAGGTGGTCATTTGTATGGACTGGATTATGTATGTCCGACCATGGATGATTATGGTATAAGCTGACCTAATGAGTTGGTTAACATCAAGGTAGAAACAGTTGTCGATTTTATGTAGCAAGAATATGTTCTAAAATCTCTACGCACTACCATACTACACAGAACAATATCCAGTAATGAAAATCACGTCTTTTTTCAATTACGTGTCGTTTTAACGTGTAGCATTGTGAATGTTTGTGGATACTTCGCTTAGATAACCCCAAATGCATGATCGGCCTGATTGTACGATTGACGTATTGTAAAAGCCTAAATCATTAACAGGCCACGTGCTACAGCCTACTTCGTACTCGTCGTCAAATATACCATGCAGCACTTCAGTCAGCAGCAAGCGTGTGGCGCAATCTGATGTCAGTGTGACCGACCGTCGGCGTTCATACATGGAATAGACGGATGGATAGCTAGCTTTTTCCAAACGAGTGACCCAACACTTGATACGCACCCGACCACCTCGTTTACGTTGGTCACTAGATAGTTCAAACTGTACCTACCCCTTTCTTCCTAACTAATCCCTGAGTCCATCGTACGTCTTTCCAGCACAAACGGGATACGACGCGCAGCCAGCCAATGCATATGGCACGCGCAATAATATGCATCTATCACAGAAGAGGAACGAGGCCCGTGTCTGCATTCATGAGTCGATTCCAGCGCGTACGTCCGTGTGTATGTCATACCATTGCCTACATTAGGGGCCCATCGCAGGATGTCACGACCCGAATACGACCAGCATTTGCTGCTGATGCTACAAATGTTGACGGCTTTCCGACCTTCCGTTCCAGCACGCTAGACAACAGAATAGGCAGGCAGGCAGGCAGGCTCATGATATAAATACATTGTATTAGATGCGTTACTTCTGATGACGAACCAAAAGCCTTGCGTCGTCGAGACCCTGTCCCATCGACATTGTTACCATCCTCTTTCGACGTGCATGCTCGCTCGACTTATAACACCAACATGCCGCTCTCGCGACTATACAATGATGTTCTTCCGCGCTACGTTCAGACATTGCCAGCCCTGAGCGCAAAACTACTTTACGTATAAATATGCGCACATCCCGCACTGTAAAAGCTCAAGCCACAAAGTACCGTACCGAATAGTTAAATCCAACGATTTTGGCTTGGCATAACAGTAGGCCGGTACTCTGCCGGCTTCACGAATTCACCCGTGCGATTCGTCGCGTGAATAACAGAAATAGCGATGTGGCCTATAGTAAAACAATGCCCCGCCTGATCCAATTGACGTCCAACGAGATTGTCCGCCTGATCCAACGAGAATCTACGGAATACGACGATAGATTGCGACAAAAAATCCACTATAACTCAGGCTATCAAAGCGTAAGTCGTCTAAGGGGAATTTATATAAAGGGAAAAGTTTCCATAAGAAATCACTTCGAAAATATTATTTTGCTCGTTCTCACTTATGACATTCGAGCAGGCGATTTAGTAGACGAGCTTCAACTAGCACTAACAATAAGCTTCACCATATTGTGTATGATTGTATGGCAAACAACGAGGCAACATAAACAATGAATATCCTAAATATTTCAAATGTTAATTCGATAACGCTTGGCATACGCCACGTGTTCAACTCCTAAGTGTAATTCTGCCCCCTCCTCCAACTACCACATGGGGATCCGACGGCGACTTAGAGGTAAACTATGAATATTATTTACATAAACACATTCAGTTCTGCGTAACGGTGTTTGAATTAGCAAGGCGAAAAAACTTGCCACGTTCATATGCGTTTAACAACCGGGAACTCGGCACAAACCCCTCATAGAACATCGGTCTTCCCCTTCCGCTCGTCGAGTATCATCATCATCAGCTAGGACCACCGGCGCACTCGCTCAAATGACCTTTGAAACCATGCTGATATTTTTATTAGCAGATATTTTGATTACCTAAGTAAGCCTAAGTAGAGAATAGCTCTTTGAATCTGATTCATTTGCGTCGTTAATGCAATTGAAATATAGAAGATGAAGCAGTAAAGCACTTTACGTTCCCTAGAGAAGATGTATCAGAGAACTTTAGGGCAGCGATAGTGCAACCTATAACCGAACTTCGAACGATAATTTCCTCTAGACCAGGTGCTTAATCATCTCGATGTAACGGGTAGGCACTGTGGTCAAAGTTATTACTATTGCAGAAGAAGACAGGGACAGAACGATTTTGAACGCTGATTAAGCCTAATAGTAATTATAATAGTGCTCCCACTCCTGTACATGCATTAGGAACTAGAAATATAATAAATTCTAAGATGTTCCCGTTTCTGTTCCTAATTTATGCTCATGTGTTGCTTTATGCTGAGTTGATTCTGTTTTTGAGCAGTATAAGATTATGCTTCCGCGTTTTTCGGTAATATTCTCTTGGCGCTTTTTCGTCGTATTTTGAGCCTGTATATGGAATACCTAAGTGTGTTGTGGGTTATCTTTTTGGCGGCGCCCGACTGTTCTATGACAAAAAGCCAACAAATCAAAAAAGAAAGAGAGGGAAAACTAGGACAAATAAAATCGTATTTGCATAGTTACGTAAGCATAGTTACGGTATACACGTTTTTCTGTCAGCAACCTCCCAGGCTTTTATTAGGTTATTAGAATTTAGAATATTATTAGAAAATCTTTGCTGCTTTCAAGTGTCACAAAGACTTTCTTATGGACAATCTTATGGAATAGGTTTCTTGTCGTTAATTTTTTTGTGGTTCATCATGTCTAGCATGCTTATTCCACAGGATGTATCTCGGGTGCCAATCTATAAATGATTGTATCGGTTAAGCGAGTCTTGCCGTATGACTCTACAATGTATAGATTTAAAAAAGGATAGAATATCTTGGGTGAGTTCTAAAAATTTAGATCTTGGTGCCTACGTTTTCTCCTCACCCAGCGACCACCGGAGCTATTAGCTGTCTAGAAGAATGTTAACCAGTACAATGAGTTTGCGAGGTTAACAAGGTCTCGTGTGTCCTTCTCTCCCTGCCTGTCGCAGGCTGGTTTGCGCCATTCCTGCGTCGTTTGGTGTTGAGCCTTATGATTCCTACCCTTATCCTGGGAAAGTACCTGGGACGCAAAGAAGGGCTAAGGTAGGTTACTAACCTGTCACCGACAATAAAAGCAGCAGTAGCAGCCTTTTCATATAGGTTATTTAGACATTTTCATGTAAGTAATTAGACATTATTGAGCAATCAGTAATACCCTGCTGCGACAATAGATACCATCAAATTGCGATTACTGTCGGTATGTTATGTCTAACACACGCCCCATATAGAGAGAACTTAAGCCTGTACTACACAAGGAAAGACGTTCACAATTTGTACATTTATTATTTATACCTGTTTGCGCTAAGATGTAAACACAAGGTGGCATGAAGCAGTTCAGAAAAATAGGGTCTAGAATCTAAGAGGTGGCGATGGCTATCATAACTGGTAGAAACATCGGCCGTCAAGTCAAACATTATTCCATTGACGGCCACTGAAACGAGGGGCAGATCTGATGTCGATTGACGACCCGCTGTCGGGTAATACATAAGCTCAACAGAGCACTAATCACACCCTTTTAACGCCAGAACAGTCATGTACAAAACCAGATGATAGTGTATGGCCAGAACTGTGCTCGACTGAAAAAAATGATAAACGTTAAAAAAAATTGAAACGATACTCGGCAATCTGGGGTAGCGTCGTGTGGAACTTGCCATTGATAACTCCAATAATGTAACTGATATTGTGTAATAAAAAGTGATTACAGCCTAAACAGCAATTTTAAAGGTAACTTTCAAATTCATTTAATAATAGAAAGAAAAAAGATTACGAGAACCATTTGAGATTCTAGTATGGTTGGAATAACAATGACAAATTACATGTGGGCTTTGTCACCTTCATTCACAATGATCTGGTGGCTCTCAAACTGAGCGAGAGCTATTTCCATAGGGAGCCGGGATGCTTCAGCCTGATGTTATTATAGAAAGAGACGTTGCAGAGAGGTGCTTCGGCGGCCGCGCGGTTGCCTTCAAACGGTAGACAGGACACATGTAGATTACCACCAAGGTTGCACACAAACTTGCAAGACGTTTCATTAAAAAAAATTGGCTGGGAAACATTGCCTGTAGCTTCCAAGTGAGTGTACGTCTTTTCCTCACTCTAATATATCCACGAGATCGGATGCCAGGTCCGTTTAGCATACTCCGACTACGTTTCCGGTTCTTAGTACGTCTACAGTTCCCTGAAATCGGGCCATATCTGTGCCCAAACAAAGTGCGAATTGGATCACAAGCTGTTGAACAGTCGTATCCTTCCGAATTTCTGAACCTTTTATTTACGGATTCTCTTTCCAAACTACGATAAGGGGCTAATATCTGATTGAGCAGGTACAATATGTATTTTTGATACGCCACAAGAGCCAATTCTAGCAGTTGAGGATAAGTTTGAAATATTTAAAAAAAACGGCACCCATTTCCCAGAAAAGCGACAAGTGTAGGAAAACAGGCAGCGAACACAAAAGCACAATCTTCCGGCAATTGAATATCTGCTGTCGATATGTCGGCGCAATTGTAATTCTATTGAGTAAATATATCCCTTAACCTTTTGGCGCCCAGTAATCTCCGTAATGCAATTTTCGCCCCAGGTCATCAAAAACATTTATATATAATACGGACGTTGTGGCATATTACCTACGTAGCCCCAACCAACGAACGTCCTTTTAAAAAGCACGATGTATATTTCTTCCCTATGTCATGGCATACGCAGGTTTATAGCAGGATCTACACAGATTACGCTTTTCTGGTAAATTAACAATTTTCTATGGGTGATGTTTGGGTACCAAGAGTGCCTTATAGCTTGCAGCTCTCGAGACTTTTAGAACATTGGTATAGCAGCCATGAAGTTCGCGCGCTTAGCCTCGTAGCTGTCACGCATTCTCTCACGGAGGGTCCATTCGTTGGTATAGTCGGCTTATTGGAAGCATTTCCACTAACCCTAGAAAGTATTTGTTCCGTTTTCGTCAGGCCTCCAATGAACTGATGGCACAACTCATGCCCATAATTTTACTCACGCACAAGTTATTACCCTCTGTATCATTCGTGGGCTTCAAGTTGCTCTCTAAGTTTCTCTATAGAATATTTTAGTGAACTCAAGTGGCGCAAACCTGCTACCAGATACTGCATATATAAATATATATATATATATATTCCCTTTTACCTAAAAAGACCATTTTGAGTGAATGTTTCAAATCAAATCGTATTGTGACACAGACCACCGATGTTATTCTATTTAATTTTATTTAGTGTTTATTATAAAATCAAACTATTTTTGCAAAATAAACAGCCCCTTTCTGTTTCTATGTATTTCACATTTAAAGTTGTTGCTACTACTACTACTACTACACACTTTCTGTGTAGTATTTATTAATTATTTATTAATTAATTAATAATGTATTTTTTTATTGACTACTTTCTAGTCAATAAAAAAATACATCATTAATTGAGAACAATTCTTTTGTGTAAATATCATCGTCGTCGTTTGCGTACTCGCTTTCTGTCCCCTATCTATTCTACTTTTATGTGTCGACTTCTACTTCGCCGATCAGCAATACCGAGCCTAAAAGCACGACTTATCTATCGTACCTGAATAGTCGCTATCAACCGAAAGTTTCACTTCGTGAAATCTAACCCTAGCCCTATCCCTTCACCCAGCCGAAATTAATTTTTTGGTGCGGCTCTGGTATTTAGGTTAGAAACGGGATATAGGTCACTCACTCAGCAACTTGGAATCTTGTCTGCACAGTATTTGATGATGGAAAAGCTTGGGCCTGCAATAAAATGCAATGCCATTTGTAAGACGAAACACATAAAAATAGCGTCGTTTCGCATTGTGAAGGTCATCATTTCCTCTAGAGCGGGGCTTTTTGGCCCAAACAATTTTTTATTTATGAACACAACTCAGTAGAACGTTAACAAGCAAACCTGCTATTTGTAAGTACCTTCGCCACACATAATAAATGTCCTTGTTATATGCCACATAAAGGTGTCGTCACCTTTTACGTCACGTCAGCTAGAAATAATTAAAGAGATATCGTTAAAATTTTTTGGCCTGTACGAAACTGAACAACATCGTTAAATACGGAACGACAGAAAAACTGTCCTAACAATGAATTGCCTGACCGATGTCCTAAGTTCTCTTTTCTGGTAATTATCAGCTTCCGGCTACCAAAAAGGAAACCTATATGGCCTAAAATCAGAGCCTGAAGCCTGGTAGATTTGAATCCCCTGGTCTCCATTTAGTGTTACGTTTCGTCAAAGGTACACGAGTGTAGCGCTAGGACCTGAGTAACTGTATAACTGAGCTACCGAAGGACGGGTTAATGGTAAGTATTTTTTAATACCACTAATGTGGTAAGACAGATACGTATGCTGTGTGAAATTTTTTGTACATTCTTATTTAGTCCACGTCTGCTAAAAGGTCCGGAAGATATTTGTTATTTCTTTCCTGTCATGCTTCAATATTCACCAAAGTTGTCAGCGGAATAACCGAAACCTGTGTGAAATACATTAATGCGACGGGATCTATCAGCATTAAAAATATTAAACGCATTAAAAAAAAGCAATATAACATAGGTGTTATTACCGTTATAATTTTCCTCTGTTTATTTGTCTGAGAAAAAGAGTGTGCACTCACGGACAGAATGGAAGTTAATTGCCGCGCGGGCAATCTATCATACATCAACATTATTCATTAGGTCACAATAAGAGGAAAATATCGCAGTTCGTTTTTGCAAACAAGTTCACAATATCTTTTTCGTGAACGAAGGCTCAATTCAAGTAATGCAATCATTTTAAATAACTGCTGGATGAACTCACACGCTAATGAGGCACATTTAATTAATACTAGTTCTTCCTTCTGGTTTTGCAGTACTGAAGTTGCACTACACTTGTACCGACGTAACCAGCTATGGCTAGATTGCCGTCCCACGACTTTTTTTTTTTCTGAAAATTGATTGCGCTTGTCCTAACATCCTGCGGTAGTCCTGTTGCAGCTATCCAACTTTAGTACATCTTAATTTTCTAGTTTGGTCAATTTAATACTGTCTTGTCCCAGTGATCTCATCACCTTGGAGCGAATAATTCATCACTCTACTGCACTGTCAAAACAATCCAACCTTCTTCCTGCAGTCACCTGATCGGCTTGTTCTAATATTTGATTTCTACCTAATACAATATGGACTAGTTGCAGGCCTGTACATTTATATCTGGGTGGTTCTCTTGGGACTTCGTCACCCTGCTGCAACTACCTTTTATGATATCTCTCTGCTTGGTTAACGCGGTCTCAAAGTCTATTTTATGACCTTGTTTCAATGATCCCGCGTACTTTGCTTCTCTATTCACGATTAAATGATCAGAAAACGTTTCGTTCCGATCTTTCGTAGAGCTACTCTATTACTGTTACCGCGTTCTCCTAGGAAAATAATTTTCTATCCAGTGAATCCGTTTTCCAACTTTTAAAGCAAATGATTTTTCCTTTCAGTGAGAATCTACGAAAATCAAGAGTGTGTCTATTTTGTCGAGCTACTAAGGCCAAGCAACTTCGCAATTGAGTTTTTCAGCAATGTCTAACCATTACCTCAACAAATCACCCAAAATAGGTAACTTTATAAAGTTAATATTACGGTTTATAAATGATTGTTTCAAGTTTGAATGTTGACGCCTTTTTTCAAATCTAAACTACCTCACAGGTCCCGAAGTTTAGTAGGTGGATAAATCCCCACGGCACGGTTAGAGGGACATGCTTTGTCAGGAAAGCAAAAAACTTCTCAAGCCATTACAAAGGTCCAAAACGG
This sequence comes from Varroa jacobsoni, assembly GCF_002532875.2. Classification (NCBI taxonomy): domain Eukaryota; kingdom Metazoa; phylum Arthropoda; class Arachnida; order Mesostigmata; family Varroidae; genus Varroa; species Varroa jacobsoni. The sequence goes on from NW_019213610.1 coordinate 115,637, forward strand.
TGAACGCTTCGTTAAAACTACCGATCCACAAAAAAAAACATCAGATAAAAGAGAATACTTTGTGTATTACATTGTAGTAATGGGTGTGATCGACCCATCAGCTTAGCCTCGTGTGCGTCTGTTTAAAATACTGTGATTTTTACAGCCAGTCTGGCGTGTAATCATAGCACATTTACAGACCAACAATTACTCTGTTACTACCCGTCCAATTCTTCCATATTGCCCATCGGCCCGTTTTGATTCAAATTTGTGTGTCTAATAATTAACCCTGCATAAAAATGTTATATACCTAATACAAACCTAGACAAATTTCTGCTCTATTTGCTTAAGATTGAGATTTGGTAGGACCTTAACTAACCCGAATTCCCCTAGTTGAAATTTTCAATTTTTCTATACATTCATTCACCATACCTGCCCACATATCTAAATAAGTATCCCAAAAATCACCATTCAGAAACAAAATCCAACACTTAATATGAATGTATGTATGTAGGACTTGAAAGGCAGACAATTTTCCAATGCAAACTTGAGAAAAACTTGAGAAACTTTCTGAGAAATTCTCAACGATAATTAAACGTATCGTTCGTTGCTCAGTCAAATGTTCACTTGCTCAGATTAGCATTACATTTTATGGAAGGCAAAAAACTAACCCCTCAAAAAAATTCCGCCCCGACACTTGCCCATTCCACCCACAGAACGAAATCCTACCGGTTCATAAAAAAAAATCACTTTATGCCAACGATTTTTATCACACAGACGTTGAGTTTTAACACTATAGAACAATTGGTAAATATAGATAGATAGATAGACAGACAACCTTCGCGAAGGAGATAGCTAGACGAGTGCATGAAATCTTAGTAGAGATAGAACTTAATGGTGCCTTAGTTAACATGCAGCTCTATGACCTCTACGTTAACATAAATGTCTTATACTTAAATAAGCTTATTTAAATAGGAAGCGGCTTATGTGTTTTCGACCAACCTCCATGATGTCCTGTAGGCCTGAGTCATGCAGGCATTGTAGGCTAGCGTCTTAGTATGAAAATGTACCGTAAGAATTGCTGCACGCACTTGTACCTGGGAAGAGAAAGTTGTCCGATATAATTTTCACAGACATGCATTTCTATCATCAATCCTAATATCCATAAGAAGCAAACTCAAGGAATACATTATTTTTTTTCGCTGAAAGTTCCTGTAAACTTCAACTTAGTGTGAGCCGACAAGGAAAAATCATAGAGAATTGTCAAAAATTAAAAAACAAAAAAAGTCAAAACTATAAAAGTAATAGTAAATCTAATGTGAGTAATTTAGGTGATTTTCTCAATAATGGCTAAGCGTTTATGCAAAAACTGGCTGTTAAAAAAAAAAGTTAAAGGTTAACTTTTCGAGCTCTGACCAGTTTTAAGAAAAGGGAAGAAAAAGTTAGATTTTTCTTATGTTTTCGGTCACAGTTACTTTAGCATTGCTCACTTGATTGTTTTGTCGAATGGCATATAATCACTCAGGATTTCACCTTAAAATAGTGGTTAGGTGGTAATATAGTGATAGTTAGGGAGTAAATGGCTAACGTCTAGCCTTGTATCTATTTTTAATTTTTTTTTTAATAATAATTTATATTAAATGTATGGGAATTTGTTGTTGAAATCTACAAGGTAATTAGGACACAATAATGAAATTCAAATCAAATTAATTAAAAGGGTGTCTGAAGTAATGCAACCTAACTTTTAAAGGAGCAATGGGATAACATAGTAAACCAATAAAATTCAGACTAGGAAGGATTAATGGAAACATAGCTACTGATGGAAGACCTAGAGGCGAAGAACTGAATTGAAGGTAAAAGGGTAACTGATAGTACAACGAAAAGAACTGCAGTGGCTCCAAGTCTAGATTCAGTAGAATACTGGGTCTTCAACCGGCGAACGACTCACTCCATCCTTACGACAAGCTGGGAATGCAGAATGACTAGCTGAATACAGAAGTGGTAGCTAGATCTTTTTGGGCATGATGTAGCTCAAAGTACCGTCGACGAACGTGAAGCTGGTCGCCTTCTGATACCCCTATGCACACATTATCGGGCATCATTAATGATAGACAAATATATGAGAGTAAGATCATGTGGCAAATCCATGACGGTGCGCATGTTCATTTCTTCTTCATATCATCCTCCTCCTTCTATTTCGCTATAAGTAACCCCATCGGAGATCTCATCAAGGTCATTATCGTGATCACAGGCCTCACACAATAACGTTGGTCACGACTGGAACGAGCCCTGCGATACGTCGTCTATTCTGTTTCCACAAGTCGAATCTGTTTCTGGTGGTAACTCATTTCGTAGCGGAAACCCATTTGCTATTCAAACTTCTCTATATATTCCAGCGATCAAGTGTGTAGAATATGGCTATCTACCTGATGACCGTAACATCTCAGACTTTGGCTTAACTTGTGGTCAACAATGATTACGCGAATACAATTGACGCAGTATAAAGCGGATATATTTTTTTTGTTTATTAGTTGTCTTCGTGTGAAACTTGAGTTCAATTGGATCTTCGTCTTATAAGTCGCCGGGCGACAGTTCTCCTTCCACAAAACGGCGCCAACGAAAGGCCACACGAGGGCCACCCAGGGGGTTTAAAAAGTGGCGCTTCGCGCAGGCCAATCCGCTAGCAAAGGGACGTCTACCCTTTCCCCGAAGGCGGAGCAAAGGTGCCAAAACTCAGTGGCGGCTTTGGGTTCGCAGAGATCCATCCTAGGATCGGTGCTAGAAGAACTTCGAAGTCCTCTGCCGGGAGGCCGTACTAACACAGTAACGCAACTAATAGATACCGTCGTACGTAACAGCTAATAGTGGTGCAACATCACGACCGTTCGGTGTGCGTCAATTACGTACGACACTTGAAAAAAACGTGCCGTGTGCGGACTTGCTTCGATTCCAGTGTTACACCAACAACAAAGTACTACTGTTCTGTTGTCAGTGTTATCCTGTTCGCCTTTTCTCGTCGGCATCGTATGGCTATCTGATCTCTCAATATTGCAAACTGTTATCATTTCATTCCGGGACAGCGCGCGCGTTGGCATACGCGACACAGTTCATCATGCCGTCAGCAATGTCTAATGTCCGAATAAGTTACCATTGAGCCGTGATTAGGCGAGTAAGCCGTTCAGAACATTGGCCCTGTGAACCGCTACTATCCACCGTCCAAAGTGGCAGTGGACGAGTCCTGTGCGCGGTTCGATCGCAATTGTCACTATCGCTGTCACTAGCAACTAAAAAAACGTCGCTGCAGGTGGTACACACTAACGAACACAAAGTTATCACCTTAATCATTGCCGTCTTTTCTACCGTTAGCCATTTGCAGTAACAACAAATATGAGGTTTTCGGCTAGCTCTGTTCTCTGTACGGCCTCGCTACTCGCGCTAGGTGTAGCTCAAGCGATGCAGAACGAGACCAGCTATGATCTGTGTCCCACCTGTGACGGTAATCATCAAGCGGCAAAGGAGCGACGACTAGCCGAAATCAAGCAGTCGATCCTTGAGAAACTCCATCTCGAAAGGGTGCCAAACGTCACTCGAAGCGAGCTAGAGAATATCCCGGCAATGAATGAGCTAATTTCGTCATATCAAGCACGAAATGGTAGTGGTTCAGACCAAATGTATGGTGATCAAAGCTACGGCTTTACGCCGAATCCTGACTACGATGATTCGGAAGATTTTTACGTTAAGCCGACGGAAGCGATCATCTTTACCGATCCGGGTGAGTGTCTATGCTATAAGCCCCCCCCAAAAAGCTACGTTCACACAGTATAATGTACTGTGGCTCGAACTAAAAACCACTCTTATTTTGGTAAATATATTTTAAATATATCGTGCGTTTAACAAAAGATATTGGCGATTTCTTGCAAATCTAATTGGCCACCTCTTTAATCAAAATTACGTTCTTGGATTTGACCCAGAAGATAAACTTTTTCCGGATTCAAAATGAAGCCCATTTGATTTAAGGGTTTTCGTCAACCATCTGAGAAATGTCCCAATGTATTTAAAGTTGACCTAAAGTTGATCGATTTGTTCTAAAGACGTTCTTATTAGATCCCGATAAGAGCTAATATATACTTGTGTACGGACAACAAGTTCAGAAGTTATCTATCGTTCCATTAGATGTTCATGCAGAGCAGGCTATCTATCCACTTGCTGATATTAAAGTGATCCATGGCTTGAAAAATTAGACAGTCTATTTCCTCTAAGAAACCTTATAAGTGTCGGAAAACTAAAAAAAAAAAAATTGTTATAACAACCCTCTAACTTGTACATCGTCAATAAGTAGTAGTTAATAGATATTGAGATAAAGTTATGATGATACCATGCTTCTTTCTACCGAGTACAGCCAGGTCTAGAAGGTATCAATTTGGTTTCATAACTCTAAAGCGATGTTCAACGGCAGTACCGGACTGAAACTGGAAACATATTTTGGGTTCTGCGAAATTTCGAAATAATTGCATTTTGTCTTCGTTTTCTGTTCGTTCGATCGATCGATCGATCGATCGAAAAGGAGGAAAAGGATCAAAAGGTAGTCAACGATACCGATATAGATATCGAACGTGCACGCTGGCCCAGCTTGCTTGGATTCAACAGTCAGCAAGTCTAGTTAGACATTATCGCTTATAAACCTGATGACTTCCCTTCGGTGGTCAGCGCTGTCATCGTTAGCGGAGGCCGATGGTTAACAAAAACAAACCAGAAGGATTGAGAGTTGTTACAATGGCCTTTTATCAATTCGATACGTAACTTGCGCATTTTGCTGTGTGAGGTCCACTGAGAGTAGATTGTCCTCGTGTGTAGACGTGTGAGACATCACGGTTGATTCAATTCACTAGAACGGAAAAACAGAGAAGCAGCATGTCTATCGATAATCAAGACGAACCAGCCTGGCTGACCGTTGGCTAAGCTACGTCTATAAAATATCGCGTATTTTAGGAGAAAACAATTTTAGCGGACGCAACGAAGGAACGAATAACACGATGATATACAAACAGTTCTCGTTGTACGACAATAATCCTCATCTTAGACAAAGAGCTTCTGCTTGAAAACGAAATTTGACGATGCGGACGCCGACGTTGAGTTGCCAACGCGGGTATCAGGACAATGTCATCTTTTGCTTCTAACATTTCAAACGCACTACGTAAATGTCTGATATATATATACACTATAAAATCACATGCCTATATCCAAAGTGCTGTTGAATAATCACTATGAATAGGGCCAATAACACATTATTTTATGTTAACCATAAAGCGAAACGTATAGCTGCCGCCATAGGTAAACGGTGCTCTCCGTCATCCGCCATAGACCATACATCATCACATGGCCGAACGTTACTGTCCGTCTCGCTGGTATCATTGCCTTGTGCTTTGGCGGACAGCCGAAACGTATAGATATTGGACGATCTGGGCACGTATTCAACGGTAGAGCACAATTTGTGGCTTGAGAACGCCACAAGTCGATTAGCTCACCTGACAATATTCCCGGAACTGTTCGTCCGAACGAGTCTCCTCCATCCCTCCACCCATCTCCCCCCCCTACGTTAAAACACTTCGATGTGAGCTACGTATTATCGTAAGAGACAGGTTTTATAGGGAAAGCACCACAAACAATTGGGCGATGATAATAAAATCGAGTTCCGCAAGTCTCAAATGAGTGTCTTTCACTTAACCTAATACATTTAGGACTCGTTGAAAACAACGCAGAAATATCTACTTTCTTCACCAGGTACAAAATGAGTAAAAACCCTTGTTGTTGTGTGATAAAGGGCGTCTTTGGACCGTTAGTAGTCGTCCTTATGCCGTAAAAAGGCTCTAACAAATGAGAATAACATTGCATGCAAAAGGTCATAGAGAAACAGCTAAAGCACTGACATGACTGAAAAAATACTTCTGCATAGAAACGTTGATTATTTCAGATAATTCTCTTTAGCTAAATGACTGTAACGCATTATCCTTTAAGTGTGACATTTCTATACACTTGATCTAGCTTCTAAGCATTTTTGGATCGAGATCTACGCACTGCAGCCCAATTTAGACGTGGGATTTTCGTGGGATCTTTTACAGGAAAGAGCGTCTCTTGCATCCTCATAGGAGCTTAGCTAAGGACCTGTCTGCTACAAACCTTGTGGCTGTACATAATTGTTGATACTTTTACCGTACATACAACATTAATAGTACCTATAAGCAAGCCTTCGAGAAGCCCATTGCACACTTATAGTGACCTTAGGCTATATCGCATATGGCCAATAGGTAGGTTAGTGGCCAATCGCGATTGGAGTGGCCATTGCACAGTTGAGAAATAGAGTCGCCGTCACCCAAAGCAAGGCTCTCCAACCGTTCGTTGTTGTTTGGCCAGAAAGTCCGAAGACCAGAGAATGATATAAGTTAAGATGGCCTAGCCCGATGATCAGGCGGGTTTATCAGACGGTCAAAGTCTACCGGCCGCCTGCACATTTTCTGGTCGATGACATTCTCGAAAATGCTGACTCTTCTTCGAGGCCGGCCTTAGACGTTTGCTCACTGGATGTCCTGAGCCACTCGGACAGATGGTGGCCCCTCACCCCCCCAAGAAAGCCTGGCCGTCACCCAACTCGGCCGCCGTCAAAGCTCGCCGCTGCATCGACGAGTTGCGGTGACTGTTGCTGGGGGAGAGAAGGCTAGCGTGGGGGAGAATACCAATGGGGTTAGAATGGCACCAATTGGGGCAGCAGCAGCAGCAGCAGCAGCAGCAGCAGCAGCAACAGCAGCAGCAGCAGCAGCAGCAGCAGCAGTAGCAGTAGCAGTAGCAGTAGCAGTATGTTGCGTATTGCACACAGCACGAACAGGACTGTACTAGCCAGATGATAGAAGACAGGACCAACAGGCGCAGCTGCGCCGGCGGCAGGACTAGCAGAAGCAACAAACGATCAGACTTCTTCTGCTGCGCTACTTAATGCATTGTATTGAGTTTATATGCAGTCGACCCCAAATATACGAGCTCGAAAAGATGTCTTAGGAAATCCACCGATGATATATTACCTCTACAAGCTTCTCTGCAGCGAAGCTCTCTACATAAATGTGTGTAGATGACTACATGCGCGCACCTCTCCATAGCACACCTCTCCGATTATAATGCTTAAGGTGACAGTGATGATAATGACAGTAGTTTAGCTGAAGTTGTTATGCAGCTCGCAGGAACGACCACCGGACATTCCAGCTTCAGCGACAGTCAGAACCTGCCAGAGCATGAGTTGTTGAATGTGAAGACTATCTTCAGCACACAGTTCCCTATAGAGCGCCTCGCGAAAACAGATCTGACAATTTGATCTGAACAAGTCACAATAAATTCCCGTTTGATATCGTGTGCTATCTTCAGGCCCGCCACTTCGTGATTACGGATTCTATGAGTGACTTACTGAAGTAGTTGATTCGCTAGTTGATCACGGCTGATTGCGTTCAACTGATTGTGGGAGAGGTAATTAAATACTCCGCATCGGCCGTAGTCACATGCCAACGATTGATCTGCTCTAGTGACCAGCGACTGTATTATGACTTCATAGTTAGACTCGTACGCTGCGCAAAGCATTGGACCGTATGTAGATGGCTGTTTGCCAGGTTTTCGAAGCGAAAGCCAGCTGACGTCCCGGTCTTAGTATATGATCCTATTAAGAAATTTATCGAAATTTGTTTAAATCGACTACTTCGAAAATCAACATCACCCATAGACGACAATGCGTTTACTGAATCCGTTAACTATTACACTGTCAGAGTTGTTCAAGGTCATTGCCACGGCCAATATCCGAAGCAAGGCCGTTCAACGTTTACTTTAGCTGCTGATGCTCAGCTTCCATGGCGGCAGGCGTCACGCGAAGAAAGATAAATGCGGTTATCGTTTTATGGTCACAGTTTAGATATCTACGTATCAATTATTCCCATTGGCAGCGTTTTCTCGTATCGGAACTTTATTATTATAGATTTTTTATTATTATAATTATAGATGAGTGAGGAAAGGCCTGCTTGACTACTCTATTGAAAATAATATATATATATATATATATATACGGACTTTTCGTTTGCCTGAAAATAAGTTAGAACATTTGTTACAGTTATTCCACACATCATTCAGTCGTATGAAGTTGGCCTGCGAATATTTTGCCTGTCGTTATTATTATTATTGTTATTAGTTACTACGTAATTTTCTGAGGCCGACTGGTAGACTTCATCGCTGTTCGATCTGTTATATCGAGTCCTATGCCAGTTCAACTGCATCAAACGGGGCGTCTACGGTACCGCCCACTCGATGGCCGGCTAAAAATGGGTTTCAGTCACTCGTTGAAGTGGATAGTACTAAATTGCGAGGAGACGTTAGAAAAGGGGACGCGATCAGATAAAGATGTGAGCGAGCGTGTGGCGTTCGGCTCGTGGACCCATGCATATGGGTCTATTCTATTTCAGCATTCTGTTTTAATATGTACTTCAAAGCCGGTTTGGTCATCCTGAAAAAAGGCGTAAATTTTCGGTCAGTTTTCTTTTCGCTATCGCCGTTCTTTCTCTCCATTAATCTATTTTAGGCGCCTGTCCACGTGGGGGCGATACTGTTCCGCATCAGTTTGCTAAGGTGTGTCGGTCTTCAACAAGTACCAGCCGCGATTTTTTTTTTTTTATAATAGGCCTTGGAACGCGTGTAATAATAACCTTAGGACCAGATGTACACATTTGTTTGAACGTGAGCTATTCTAATGATGTCAGTCATATCACGTTCAGTATTTCTAATTTAGAAGCCTACAGAAATTGATAAGTAGAAGAATGCTTATATATCTCTGTACTATTAAGACAGGTTATAATTGCGTCCACGTTCAAAAATGTAACTTTTAGCTAAAAAAAATTATACAGATTCCTTTAGTAGAGGTTCGTTTGATGCATTGAATTTGCAACTGAAATTATCACACGTTTCGGGTGATGTTCGGTCTATACGATTTAAAAATAAAAAGCACAGAATATTCCAATATTTTCAACTGTTAAAAGTGGCGAGTTATCTAATTGTCTAGAGTACCTTTGCATTGAGTGGTGTCTACGACGACGAGATTTAATTCGTAAACGTAGGTCTCTTCGAAGATGGTCACAGAAAGTTACTGCTAAACAGAAATTTTGTCTATTGAGAGAAGTTCGCTATTTTCATTTTGTCCATAGAACCTAGTATTGTTGAGACCTCATGGTGTCTCTCAAAGGTACACGTAAGTTTCGACGATTGTCAGCTCCTGTGCCGCTTCCCTAAATGTAGCGCTAATTGAGTTTCTTTACGTTTAAATCTTGGTAGGTGCTTATAGTTTCTGTAGGAAATTGTTATATCTGTGCTATAAACCAGGTGGTTTTGCACCATAGGTGCTTTGCACAGACTGTATTAGTGCTATGCTCGTGTCTACGTGGCGCTATCCGTATTTTGAAGTCAAAATATTAGCGCTTAGCAACGGGCCTGCCAGACTGTGACAGGAGAGGATGACCAGGGTTACAAAACCATCACAGCCCTTAAAGTAGACCCAGGGAAAGCCTATCTCAAATAAGAGGTGTTTGATTTAAATGGTCGCGTTCTGTTCTATATTGTCGTTCTCGAAACTAGACATGTCTTCAATTATCGTCTTGTCTTTGATGATTTTGCTTTAATTCGAAAGAGCCTCGACTGTTCTCCCTTAATATCCTTCTCTAGTGAGCATGTAATATCAGTACTGCAACACTTTCCAGAGATTTCGCGAAGTCGATCAAGCGCAGCAGCAAGACGCTGGAAGCGCCCCGCTTATCATACAGACGTATGGCTTCATTGTTTGTCTCCTTCACAACGAATTATACAGTGAAGCGTAGGTGGCCACAGGTTAATAGTCGTGCTGCCCGGTTGGCAGTCGTTAGAAGCAGTTTCTATGTTATATCGCTGTTGAGCTAAATTCGATTTTTGTATATATAGGCAGGACTTGAACCTGCTGCTAAGATGTTAAATCCGTAATTTACATAAAACGTGTACGCGTTAGGCTCAGAGACAAAAGAACTCTGCCAGAAATCGTCCATATGACTTCTTTTTCAATGGCGTTTAGTATGATACATATTATTACAATGTCAATAAAAAGAACAAGCTACCATCTGATACCACCCTATTGTTTATAATATTAGCGCGACAATCATTCAGTAAGTGTGGGTACCGATGCGCCTGTTTATGGTAACTGTCGCGGTGATGCTTGGCAGTGTCGAAAAAGACCTTGCCCACTCGTTTAATATTTAACCTAGACTATAACACTCTTTTCTTCTAAGGCTTCTATGAAAAAGCTTTGAACAAAGCTTGTTCTTACCAACATGGGACGAAGCAGACTCATGTACGAATATAGCGAACGACGGTCACTGTACATCATGTGTGTGTGCGTGCTCGATTTGTCGTGCTGACGGGGTCGAGCGACAACCCTCGGCCGACCCATGGGATGACTGCAGTGATGAATATCATGCCATTTAGCCTAAGTTGCGATCATGAGAAAAATCTGAACAAAACAAACGGTCAGTTGCCGCTCCATTATCCGTCTAGCTCGGCGTCAACCCCGCGCTAGTTTCAAGAAGGCTGACGTCTTGTCCATACGGTCCCGGCAGACCTCGAGCGTTTGCTCATCAGGGTTATTGACCCCCGTTTATTAAAGTAACCAATGCTCAGTGCAGAATCGAGAGTGTATGAGTTTAAGGTGCGTTGGCACCTAGATGGGAGCCGTGTCCACGGGCGCGGGTATTTTGGCAAGCGATAGGCATCAATGCTGTAGTAGAAATATTGTGTTACTAGCTTTTTACAGGATCACACCCGGTTTACTTTGCGTCGGTTTCATTGTATCTGATGGCTTGTTGGCCACGCCAAAATCTCATGTATACAGATGCGATCCTACAAGCTGTCGCGCGAAGCCCCTCAACCCCTGGAGACGATACTAGCACAAGACAAGCTTAGCAGATAGAACACAGCAGGCGTATCGCTATTGGAACAATGCCGTCAGCTAGACGCATTGTAGCCTATTGAGCTTGCATACTTACCGCGGCTTTACGTACAGCTGACGGGATGGAAAACGTCTAGTTATATTGGTTACGTAGTATTTGTCTTGTAAGATAAGAGTTCTATTGTCGCGGGCCGCTCGTTAGGTATTACTCGTAAATACAAACATATTTGATATTTTGTCATTACAGAAAAATAACTCGGGCTGATGCTATTTATATTTGTTACCATGGATTGATGCACTGTTTGCGATGCTGAAAAAGGGCCGGACAAGCTTCTGAAGACGTAATTTCCTGAAGCCCACCGTACGCGAAAAATCTACCCGATAGGTTGGTTGCACAAAAGTAGCAGCAGCAGTAAGGCTGCTCGCTTAGTCATGTGCCTGGCATAGTAACGTAAAAATTATTACTCCACACATCATAAGATGTACAAGGAACTTAATAAAATTTTCACGGGATCTCGAATCTGTCGTATGATTCAGACAAATGTTACGCATGACAATTGCAAAAATGACATTCAGAAAAATGCCCATAAATCAGACAGGCATATAAACCGCTTCCGCGGCATATCGTGCTTAGAGTAATTATCTCTAAGCAAGCAATTAAAGCTGCAAATATAATAGGATGATATTAATAGCGACGAAAATAGCATTCGTATATTGCTTTGCGCATGCGCAGCACAGAAGGATCAGTCCAACAATTTTTTTGTTGAAAAATGAAGACAAATAATGGATACGCAGCTTACGAAATGAACGAAAACTCATGAATCAGTCGTGAACATATCAGTGAGCAGGGTCACTTTCCTTAATTTTGTATTCGAAATTCAGATCGGACTAATCGATTATTTACGGGACCGATTTCGTCTTTACTGTAGGTCTCTGTTTCAACTGTGTACTCTTTGTCTTTTCTATCTAACCTGAAAAGAAGAAATCTTCATTAGCTATATTTAGTCAATAATGAATTTACAGCTCAACCTTATGTGATAATTATACATGGAAGCCCACCCATGACATCAACTTACGGTCTCCACAAAAGTCAACGCAAGTTTACGGAGTACTTCTCGAATACGAACCGTTCTGCCAGCCTTCGAAAGAAACATACAGGTCGAACTGGATGATTCTTAGTTGTCGAGCTAGACTAATCAGCCATTGATATTATGATCACGAAAATAACTGCAATGAACTTGTGCTACGAGTCCAAGCGGACCATCATTATCAGCGTAGTTTCAGTTCCTCAATCGCTAAGGGAAAACAGGCAAGATGGCAAGTAGAGTTTGGTTTATATTTTGTCAGAGGACACGTACCAGGGAAGCGTCACATTTTTCTCTACCTTCGAAAGGCAACACGGCCAGCTGACGTAAAATTGGGACGAACCCCGGATAGTTCCACTGTAAAATTTTTGGGAATTGAAAGATAGACGTAGGCCAATAATGAACTTATAAGATGGCCGATAACCGCAGCCACTCCCGTAACTGGAGGAACGTAAAATGCATATTAGAAAGATGGCAGAGATTCTGACAGGATGTGCTTGTCATAAATTGACTAAGGATTCGAACATGAAAAAACTGGCTTTGCATTGAACATAGCATTTGTCCAATCAGGACCGAAAATATATTGCTGTTTATCATTAAGGCTGTCGGACGAAATAAGTTGGGGTTTCGACTTCAGATGCGAACTATGATTACGAATGAGTATATTACTATACTCATGAAGCCAAGGCCCAGTTGAAACAGTCGAAGCTGAAGGATAGACGGACTCCGAAAGAAGCGAACGCTGTTCCATCGGCCGCGATTCAATGATCGCGACTGTTTGTTAACTTCATAGAAGAGAGCAATAGCCGGAGTGTACTACGTATCACTAATTGATAGGATTAAAGCAGAAGTCGCGAAAAAAATTATTGCATATATGGTATTCATTCGGACACCAGATCGTTTCACACTTCAATGGTCGTCAAGGTAGAAATTTACGAGTCGGAGTTAAGGCTGATTGAACATCAAGCGTACGCACCCGACCTGGCCCCCAACGATTTTCTTCCGTTTGTTAGGCTTACATTTTTACCCATATAGTAAAGATTATTATTATTATTATTATTATTATTATTATTATTATTGAATATAGGGATCATCGCATTTGGCAGCTTAACGGTTCAAAGTAGCTTTTAGAGAGGCGGGTATATAAAGCCGAAAGGATGAAACAGTCGAATTTTATTTGATTCCAGTGTGAATTACACCTTCGGACAAACCTGTCCCGGTTCTTGCAGCTGCACAACCATGTTCTACTTGTATTTTCGTTTTTATGCGATAGTAACCAATGCGCCATATTTATTTGCGCAGAATAAATTCGAATTTCTAAGAAATCACTTTGGCTGACTTATTGCAAAAGGTATTGAGTTGGAACACGCTGAGGAGTGTCGGCGGTAACTCACTCCTGATTAATTTTCTATATAAGTCAACCGTACAACTGAAAGAAAGTATGAAAACAATCAAGAATAGAACATTTCACAATTTTCATCGTCTAAATATCAGTTACCGTTCTCGACTACAAACGATCTATCGGTATTAATCAGCTTGTACGTTACCTGGCAACGAGGACATTTCGTCTGCTTGGTAACATCCTTAAATCTAATCGTCCGTGGAAGTTCGATCGCTCTGCTTCGCATGGTCTTTCGAAACTCAAAGAAATAGGGTACACCAATAACAGGACAGGAGCGCTGGAAAACGCCGGACGACAAAATCTGCCAATTTTTATTGGTTCATATAAATTTGGGCAAAATTGATGTCCCCCTATTAATGAAGTGAGTGTAAACGAACATAGAAATTCAAATGGGATTTTGTGTGTGTCGACAGAGACGTCCCTGACGGCCGCACTCATATCTAATCTAACTACTATTTGCTTTGGGTACGGTTTTAACTAGGTGCCTGAACATCTCAGGGATAGATCAGTTTGAAAAATTAATTCTCTAGACTCATGCTTTGCTGCTTGTGCAGCGGACCTAAATTCGGGCTTGATAAAATAAAGTAAAACTACTGACAGGCTAAAGGCCTAAAAAAGTAAAAAGTTTCGAAAGAGCTACTCGGTGTGACCTACATGGACGGCCCGATAGGAGATAGACAATCTCATCTTGAAACCAGCCTTTGATATCTGCAAAAAAAATCCATGATCATCAAAAATAATTTCCTGCAATGCGTCCCCTATTTGATGAATTTCTAAACCTTTCTAATTTATTCCTAGTAGCGAATGTTCCGTGTCGGCGCAGGAAAATCTTCCTGGGTCCTATAGAAGCTCTTTAATGACCCGCAACGAGATCGACAGTCAATTTTACGTGGTTTTTTTTTAAATTTTGGCGGGGATTTGCTCGGTGGAAAGAGATCTTTGAACAGGAATAATTGATCTTCGCTCATATTCTGAGAATGAAACCGGTGCTTCCGCCATGATTAGCTTGTAGTCATGGTCCAGAAAGACCTAGATTGGTTTTCTTGTACCAAGAACAAGAAATGAAGACAAGCCTGCTACAATAAGAAGCGAAGCACTAGGTGTCCCAAATTATCCCGAACACCCTCTACATGGCAAACGATGTCAAGCATAAGGGACGATATGTATTCTTCAAAGACGAATCAGGAAAAACGAAGAAGTAGGAACCACACTCCATTCATTAAGTACTTCATTTTATTTGGATTTAAACCCGCTCGAAAGTCTGACAATTTCTATACGATATTATATTGAATGAAATCCTATGCGATCGATCAAGCCGTTTTTCTCGACACCGTCATTACCTATGCATTTTACTTAACATTATACTACAAACTTAGGATGAGCAGATGAAATCGATCTCTTTGGATCATAAACACCTGTACTTAGGCTATCACTATTGTCTAGTTGAGTAGTGGACGTGTGCCGGCGCAGTATTGATGCCCGATCAGTTGGCGTTGTCGTGCGCTTAATTAGCTAATGAAAGACTGAACACAAGTAAATGTAGGGTGCACTGTATTTAGCTCTGGAATACGCTATTTCTATGGTAAGAGAAAATAAGAAATTATTTTTTTGCCTGGCTTCCAACGCCCTAATTGCTAATGGCCTTTCTAAACGCCAATTACCGACAATAAAGAGCTTGGCATGACTTTGAACACATTAGTCGAGAGATACATGTTCACCGGCGATATATAATTATATGGTGCCAACTTCAAATGCGTTAATAAGTTGAGAAAATCGCAATGGCGTACCGCTTCGCTTGTGGGGAAGCTTAGGCTACCCATCAACCCGAGCCGTACTACCTAGGGAGTCTGAATTTACAATCTACAGGTTACGGTTAGTATGGCTCAAAATGAAACTCACGTAGCCGGCCCACCTCTGGGTTATTTTTTTTGACTTTGCATATAAGCGACTGCAACGAATTTGCACGTCCGATGTCTCAGGTGAGTCCACGGTGACTAGAGAAGCCAGTTAAGAGTACGTAGACGTATCACGTAAATGTCAGCGGTACACACTTTAAAGCCTAGTATCGATAATGCACGAGTAAAAGGGAATACGCTAATAATTTGCAGACGCTTTGTATGAAAGTCTATTAACATTGACAGATACAACATCTATTTTAAACCAGATCGGAAGTTTGGCTAGGAGATCGTTTGACGCGCGGCTGAAGCAAACCCATAATGAGTATCATCAATACACAAACGTGTAAATATATGAAGCCTCTAATAGAATTGGTCGCGGCTGAAACATTCTTTATTTAAACATATATGTGTGTATTTTAGTCAGTCTCGCATTCGCCGGTTGTTATTTTTGCCCTAGCGGGGCAAGTATTTCCAGATGACACATGCCGTATAGTCCGTTCTCGCTAAATCAGTTTCACCATAGGTGATCCTCGTCGTGAGCCGTGAATGAATTCCAGGCATTGCCATTGAACTTCACACACATGTGCTATTGACACCGATCAGAGAACCCCAAGCGCAGATAATTTTTGTTGCTGATCTACTTAGTACGTGGCCGGTGTGTCCGAGAACGGTTATTTCCGTTTGGCGTCGATTTGTCGTTAGTAATTATGGGTCGATGGTCTTTTCTCAAAAAGCAGACTTTTCGCTGTATTTCATTTTACGTTTCTTATCTTTGACTATCGTAGCTATGAGACGGCCCCAGATGGGGATCGAAATTCCGCAAATGCTTAAGAACCAAACGTCGCAGTGTTATACATCTATCGTGGGTTGAACGAGCTTCGTTCGCATCAACAACTTTATCATCATCAGCAGCAGCAGCAGCAGCAATGCCCAACAACAGGAATAATGCAAATAATCTATGCATAACATCGGAACACGATAGATTGTCCTAATTATTATTGCCTTATGATTCCTGATTTTGTCAGGCTCGTCCTGTATCTTCGCGTGCTGCCCGCTTCCAGTTATCAACGGCAACCAGCTGCCAAAACACGCTCCTACGCTATTACTCTATTTAGCCACTGCTGGCAAAGCAGTGATTATGTAAGTAATCAAAGCTAAGCCATCCAGCATAAGCAATGTACAGCCGTCTATGAAGATAATTACGTCGAAAGCAGAAACGAGGAAGATACATGAGAAGAGCTGTTATGACGGACTATTAGACTGGCCTTTCATACTCTACCGAACGCTACTTTGTAACAATTCTAGACCAAGAATAGCGTCACCGGGGGGCCAATCAGACAGTTCGCTACTGATGGAAATTCTGGTTTATATAAATGGATATGATAATGATGATGATCAATGATGATCGGCAAATTATTTATTCAGAGGCTGACAAGGGAGACAGACTCTGATGACGCTATCCTGGCTACCGTATTATCAAGCGGGTAACTAAGATCTTCTTCTTCTTTTGTCCCATTCATATTAAAGTGTACGCTAATTCAGTCGCACTTAGATGAGTCAATAAGAAGCGAGAAGGATCCTGGTGCGCTTATGACCGCATTTTAGACCATATTTTTAATATCTACGATACGGACAACGAAGCCACGGCGGTTATCTGCCGGTGTGGAGGAAGTACAGTTCAGACTGTACATGTCGATTGTCAAAATTAAAATGTCATTGGCTAGTAGCGTATTTCATTGGACTGATTATTTCAAATTAACGGTGATTTCCGTACGATTGTGAATACTCGATGATGAACGAGATGATCATTTCTGCGTCTACTGTTAAGGTGCGTCTATGTTCGCACGTTTTTATTGCATCACGGCCCTCAGATTAGTTCTAGTATGGAATATTTCTCCCTGTCCCCTCCTTCTTACGGGAATCGGAAAAACAAGACAAACCCGAAACGTCTTTGGTCACGCTCACTTTCCTCACTCCCTCACATTGACCTTTGATCGTAGCCAACAACGATCGTAACGTCGTCACTCATCACAGAATATCCTTGTTACCGTAGAACGCAACGTCAACGTGCCGTTTTAACTCTTACGGTCGGCGCTTTAAGCGCTATATACAGATCTCCAGCAAAAGGGCCGTACGCCATCATTTGTTCTGTGTACCATCTCTCTATCTATGTTTCTACTATTATCGCTCGCTCCCCTCTCACAAGCAGATAATAGATCCTTCTCATCCGGCGCAGCTCTCTCCCCGCGCCTCTATTGTTAACCCGTTTAGGTGCACCTTCTCCAAAAGTGTTCAGCTCCTCCGCTGCGCGCCGCTATCTTTTCGCGCCGCGAAGGCCGACGAGGACGCAGAGAGCCAACTATCTCTTGCTCCTATCTCCGCACTAATGAAGTCTTTATTCATCGCAACATTGTCAGCCACGCTTTCGCTGTACGTCCCTCATCAGTTGATCTAGTTGTTATGTGTACGGCTCTGCACTTGACGCATCTAAACCGTTCTATTCTGCCTGCCCACACAGCTATACGCACGTCGCAGCGACGTACGCAGCCATAACAGGTAAGTAGGTGGTATTAACTCGTACAAATTGCTTGCCCCCGCTTCATGCGTCTCCAAGAACGCTGCCGCTACGGTCAGCAGCAGGTCAACGTCGCCAGCAGTACCGTATTTATTTCCAGTAACACCACAGATTGTCTTCCCATTACTGTTTGAGCTCGTGTTGCGGTTTCCGCGCGCGGAAACCAGGATAACCTGGCGACGGTGACGACGACGACGACGACAATGGCTGGAGTGGAAGCTGGAATAGACAGTAGAGGTTTTGATGCCGAGTGGTGGCTTCCAAATGACCAGCGGCCGTTTCATTCTTTGGTGTCCTGTCTTTGGCGGTCTAACAGAACTTATTTGGCCTTTTACGCGTAGCCAAACTAGAAGAACAAACATGAGTGATGCAAGCGAACGGGTATTCACCTAGACTTTATAGATAGATCGTGTTCTCTGTAATCCAGTGGGTAATATTACGGCTGATTTGATTGATAAGTGCAGGTGAGGAAAGAATTAAGAATATATAACAGAATCGCAAGCTATTATTATTATTATTATTATTATTATAGACAGAAACAACAACGATATTCACCTTAATACGCCATATTTAACCTTTAAAATTAACGTCAGCTGCTTCTCGAAAAGGAATACCTGTCCGATCTCTGGCTATGGGCATGGGAGTCATTTTTAATTCTACCTATTTTTTGCTCAAGACGTATGCGAAGAGACTTATCGAATATTAGGAGACTTTTTCTTCCCACAGCCTAATATGTACTTGAATTAAGGAAAACATTATCAATAATTGTATAGCTTTGAATCAATCTAGCTTATGGTCCTTCCTCAACCCAAGCGATTTGATATGACCCATTGATCTAACGATTTCAAATGGTGTTTATTTCGAACACACACGAATAGGGCACAATTGCCCGTTCCAGTAAAGGTTGTTGATTGTGTATTCGACGCGTGCTGGGGTGAACAGCATCATGGGAGTATATCATCGTCGCAGTTTTTTTTACTTCGTTTGGACTAGAACATATCCGCGCACACATTAAAACGTTAACGTTTATTTGTATTTTAAGAGAAATAAAAGAGACACACGATGCTGTCGTGCAGTTGCACGGGGTCTTGACATTCATTCCTAATACCGATTCTACGCCTTGCAAAAATTGCTTCCAATTTTCGACAGAGTGTAAAAAGGTTTAGCCCTGTTCCTGTAAAGGTAGACGGTAAAATAAAGTACGTCTAACATAAAGTAGTATTTGAAACGACAGATAACAAACAGTGAAGGAGAAATACTGGTTTCCACCTGTGTAAAACGTGTGTGTGTCCCGGCAAAATGAGAGAGAGAGAACAGATCTATGTGGTTATAAAACGCATCGCAAGAGCTCGACGAGACGCAAAAGCTGATTTTGGACAGTAACATTCATCTGGTAAATATGTACTGAGCCGAGGTATCTCCGGTGATACTACCGACCAGCAGCGATACTCCAAAGCTCCCTAATAAATGCCTAATATAGCGTCAGAAATTCATATTAAACGATCTCGTATTTTGAAGCTCTATATGTACACACACATGGATATCGGCACAGGCGAGTAAGAGCGCAGTATGAATTATGATCTAGCTACGTAGCTAGTTGATGAGAATTCACGAGAAAACAGCTGAAATTTACGAGCTCCGTTTTGAAACTATTGCATCCGAGGGCTGTGCTTGTCGCTAGGAAAGCTTTGTCCGCCGATGACTGATCGCTACTTTCTTTTGCCGTTTGCTATCATTAGGTGTTAGGTTGTACGAGGCCGATGTGGGTGGTATTTAAGATGCGATATTGTTTATACTATCTAAAAAGCGAAACCAATACACAACCTAATAAACTATCAGGCAACGCTGTTTCGATATCCGTCTGTCAAAACACGGCTAGTACCGTTAGCGGACATCTGGGCATGATTAGCGTCCATCGATGGCCATATCACAAATGGAACAGCCACTGCCAAATCGTTTTCGTGGCTCGCTATTCGAACTAGCATTTCGAAAACCCATTGCTATTTATTAAATATATGATGTCATGTATGTCGACATTTTTAAATGACACCTATGCATAGAGAAGTTAGCTACGCTGCTTACTACAGCGCTTTCGGTACAGTTTCCACATGACTATTGTTTATTCATTTACCTGTCATCGGAGAGGGAGGACGGCGTCCCTGTAGCAGTACGTACTGCTATTAGTGATGCGCTTCCGTCCCCCGCAGGGGTATGCCGTACCAATACACCTATCTGCTACCATACTACCTTCTACCAGGATACCAGCGGCGTCAACCCGATTCAACGAACGGCACTTTGAACAAGCAGGCCACACAACTAACGATATGTTAATACCAAATGTGTATCTATATAATAGCAACAAAGCTTTGCGAGGCGTGCGACATGGGCCTGCGCAACAGAGTAGGACGAACAATCGACGAATCTCGTAGGAAGGTGAAAAGCTGGCCGACGTATTGGGGATAACGTGGAAGCGTTCTGGAACGGTGAAGGGGGCTAGGAGCGTCAGAGATCATCGTCGTCGCCAACGTCGATAGTCCGTCGGTGGGATTCATTAATAGTGGTGATGGTCAAATCGATCGCAGGCACAAAACACCAGTTTGTAAGAGGGATTTCAACCAGCCACCTGAACCTGTGATCGTCTCGCCAGGTACATTTGTCTACGTCCATAGCTCTTCAAAGACGAAAGCGGACGGTGGAAGCGGTCACTCGTTCTCATATTGGAAACAAAAGGTTCTCGTTGCGGCCACCGACTCGTTTGTCTACCATCATCGGCAGATTCACTCGAACACACAACAAGAGTGGCCCGCTCGAGCGTACCAATGCCGCAGATGGGTATGTTTGGGCGTATGATCGTGTTTTTGGGCTTGGAGCAGTGTTGTGGTAGAAATGGGCATATCGAGACGTCCGATGAAACCCGTTCCGCCGTCAGTATCAATTTACCATCATCGATTTAGCGTATGTAAATTAGTTAATATTCTGCCATGCTGTGGTTGTATCCATTTATTTTTATACAGCTGAGCTATTTCGTACTTCAAATATTCCGACGTACTTCTAAAAAGCAAGATGCTCGCCATAGCGTTAAGCTCCGTTCTTACTAATTAACCAAGCAATATGGTTGCTGCCCTCTAGCCTCCAGAGCTAAAATAGAAGACGATTTACCTGACTGTTGAAAGCTGGGCCTGAAACTGCAACTGATGTTTTCTCTGCCGGCATCAGATTCATTCTTCAGTAACTATGTTAGAGGATTATCATTAACTTCTAGTTTTGAACAACCGATCAGGTGATATTCGAACCGCAACGATAAGATACAATAAGGAAACTGAATGCGTCCTACGCATAGGTAGGTAGGAACTCATTCGATGTTAACTGCGCTCATCGGCTTTAACTCTAACCAAGGCGGGCTTAATAGTTAATCGTCGAGTAGACGACAAAGCATCAGTACGTTACGTCTCCAATCGCTGCCTTTCGATAATGAGTTGTCTATTATGCAGTATCTTCAATTTGTTACATTTTAGCTTTTCGTTTATGTAATCCTCGCTCTGGACATGAGTTGTAGTTGTTTGATTGGAGTCCAATCGTATTCTGCCGGACTGCGGAGCCGAAAAAGCTAAACAGTAAGTCTGGCGTTACTACTGACTGGAATCGGCAGTCCAGCGCTTTACTGTGTCGACATTTGTAGATTGTAACCTTGCTGTCTGCTTCGCGCGCGTGATACGGGAGCACGTGGCTTTCTGTCACGCAGCCTGCCACTGCGCGCCCCCTCGCCCCACGTCGCGATGGCCATCACTTGATACTTGCGACTCAACAGGCATCCAGATAGGCAGGCACTCGTTCGGCAGGCCTTCACTGCTATTAACTATTTACACACAATAGCGAACTATGAATATTAGTACTTGCACTACGGTCGTAGGAGACGAAGCTATCGCAGTTCGTGTCCATTGAATACAACATATAAAATTGTCCGGAATCTCGGAACGGTACAAGCACCGCCTGCCGGCGCCTGTCGCACATAATGTGCGAGAGTGCTATACGCCAAGCGAACGACTAATGCCCCACAGTATAATAGAGAGAGAGACTAGCTTCAGGGGTGGCCGATTCCTTCATCTGAATCGCTGTGCAAAAGGCGGAGCGTCGAATGCTGGCGAAATGAATAAATATGACGAGCTGATTGAGCACAGAGACTGCTAGAGCTATAAACAGTGAGCAATGCAGCCTGCTCTAATATACTAGTCTGGCAAAAGTTTATCCAGGTCTCTACATAGATAAGATACCGCCTTCAATAAAATGGTTGTGTACCGTTAACGAAGGATTAGGATTTCAGTTCTAGAATGAGGCATAAGCAACACACGTGGAGAAAGCCCGTACTTCGTGGCTCTCTGCGATAGAGAAATTCAGGGTTGGCGATCCGCTCAATCACTTCCTACTGTTGCGATACCATTTAGGCAGTAGATTTGGCTAAGAAAGTTTCACTAAACTTTAAAAATTCATCAACTGGCTATTTAGCTGACAGGTATACCATTAGGCTTTCAGTTCAAAGTTTCAGTAAATGCTACGAAGCAAGTTTAAGTTGAACTCTAGGCCCAGACGAACAGCTGCATTAGGTATATGTCTACATTGCATTTAATATTAGGCTACGCCTTTAAAGCATCTACCTGCGGTCCAAGTTTGCCCCTCAATACCTACTAGGAACAACTGCTTACTACAGCATCTGCGTGAAAAGAACTATCACGTCCAAACGCACATCTGTAGCATAGGTACAAGTACAGATACCTGATTAATATCAAAAATGTTGTTAATTTTCATTGATCAAGGTAAGGTAACGCACGGAATCTTAATTAATCTAGCGGGCCTTAACCGGTTCGAGAGACCTATATCTATCTGTGCTGATAGCAGCATTCCTGCCAATGGCTGCTATTATTCGTTTTCTATTTCTTTCAGATCTAACAGAGAAGTATTTAGAGATCTCCGGATGGGTTATTCCGGATAATCTGTTCCAGTTTAAGATATCATCAACGATCTTAACGCAAAGGCTCGATAGGGCCGAGTTTCGGTTCCATCTGCCTTGTGCTGTTATTCACGAGCTTGGAGATTTTACGGCCGTCATCGAGAAAGTCATCCGTGACGATTATAGCGGATATCGAACTAAAAAAGTGAGATTAAAGGTTATTGTATCATTGGATTGCCACTGATGAATGATAGACGTTCATCCCATTCATATAAATTTTTTTCTAGCTACAACCTCTCATAGGTATCTATCGAAAATATAAACAGTTGTAGCATGTCGTCATTTACTAGTAGTTCATCATCACCTGCTAACAACATTCGACCTCGATGCCGTCCTATGTATAGCAGAAACGTTTAGCAGTCTATATACTATAGGAGAAGAAGTTGATATTAGGAAGTAGTATTACGCCAGAACGATCCGATAGGGACAGTGAGCTGTCGTCTAAGCGTAAGGCAAGAACGATGATACATAAGCATTTAGATCGAAAACGTTCAAGTGAACTGTGCTTTTTTTACCAAGGCGAGGCCTGTTTCTCTCAAAAGGCCATTTTTTCCCCACTGTAGATCAAATTTCGATAAAAGCTATTTTTTACCACCCGATTGTAGTAACCAGGAACGCTATGGGTTATGAAATTAATATTTTCGGCTCGCTCGGACGAAGAACAGGGGCAAACGACTTAGGTGTCTAGTGTCACGCTGAACCTCTAAGGGGGAATGGTGACGATCATATTGATTGCACATATACACATACATGAGATACTTAATTTAGCTACTTAAAGATTGTACAGACTGACGTATTAGGTAGGCATCTTACTGTACAAGATTTCCGTTATAGGGTAGTGCGAAACACGTTCGAGGTCATCAATGTAGTCGCGATCATCCAGGTCGCTGGATTCAGGTAGACGTTAGGAACGATCTGGACAGCTGGTTTAAAACTCTTGGTGAAGAAAATCTCGGCCTGAAATTACGTATATATGATAACCGTGGGCGAGATGTCAACATCCGCTTGGCTACGCACAGCAAACATGTACGTCAATAATGATTTATATAAATCCTTATTTTCTTTTTTGCTTTCTTACTTAAGAAACACTGCCGCAGATTTGAAGCCATTGTATTGAAGTCATAAGTAAATCGAGCACTATGAGATAAAGCTAACCTGAAAATATACAACGAAAATTCGTAGTCGGCCTTTGTTGTTGACAGTCAGAATCAGAGGTACAGTTTTATGATATTCTTAAAAAAAAACACACGATCTTCCCGTTTCTAGAGTTCGGACCTAAATGAGGTAAGCACATCAAGTTTCAACGGTACATTTCTAATATGTCAACATTCGCGAACGTATTATTAAAACAAAAAAAAGCCGATGAAAGAATCGATGAAACTAGTAGAAATCAAATTTAGTCAATAACGATCGCGAACCATTGAAGTCAATACAAAAAATACACCTACCCCTATCTTTGCTTACTATTGTAATTAGTTATTCTGTTAAACGTTCCTGTTTTTTTTTCTTCATCTGCCTTGCAGAGGCCTCTCCTTAAGCTCACAGTTTCAAACCGCAGTAAGGGCCGATCGCGTCGATCCAGCTTGGCTGTGTGCGACGAAACAAATAGACAAGTTCGTTGCTGTCGTTACCCATTTACAGTCAACTTTGAGGATTTCGGTTGGAACTGGATAATAGAACCGCGCAAGTATGAAGCTAACTACTGCAATGGTGAATGCCCATTTGTCTTCACTTCACACCAACACGTGGTTACCCAACAGGCGCAAAACTCCGCAACGACAATGTCCGCTCAGCAGCAACACCAGGTCAGTAAAAATCCTATCACGCCGTGCTGCGGGCCTCGTAAGCTGAACTCGATATCGATGCTGTACTTTGACGACCAAAGGAACATACTGCATGGTGTCCTGCCCGCAATGGTTGTTTCAAGCTGTGCCTGCCTCTAAACGCAGAGGGAGGGCATCGTGGTACCGCCGCGCATCACAGACGAGATCACAAGGTCGAATGGGATAGAACAGAAGCCGTTAAAAATCTGTATGTGGCAACAGTTAAGGCGATAAGAAAGATAGCAAAAAAAAAAACAGCAAAAAAAAAATAGAGAAGAACGTTTCCAAAACAAGACCATGCCCTACTCTCACGAAACAGAGGTTGCAAAATTCTGGAGATAGCTTCTCCAACCGGAAACAGTTTAATAGCTGTTCTGGAACAAGGATTATGGCGCGTGGGATCACTCATGAAGGTTTTAGGCCGAAGGCGAAAAGTACCTTTTCAAGATTGAGCTGTTTTTTAGTGTATTCTATTATAGTGTATTTGATAGAAATCGAACGGGTTCTATTCACAAGTCAGGAAGGAAAATCGTCAGTTGTTCAGAAAGGCTAATGAAGGAGGCTTCTGGATCTGACACTAGCGCCGCCCTCAAATGTGCCCCCGGTGCACGAATGACGAAATCAGATCATATGTCAGATAACCCACCGCAGAAAAATTGTAATTTAGCCGTCTTCTGCTACTTTGGCAAATTCAATTTTCACGTTCGTAAAGAAGTATACCGATGCGCATGAGTGGGCAATAGATAAAGGTAAATTGTTTCCAATTAAAGTATAGGGGAACGTGGGACCGGCAGAACATTTGAGCTGATTGTCGGATATTACGGAATAGGCACGAAAGTTCACGGGGAAATTTTTGATTATGGGCTCTATTTTAGTCTAAATTGCTTTTTGTCGATTAAGTCAACCCTGAGTGCCTCGTACTGTATTGGCCAGATAGCGTGATGTTTTTCATTTGATATTTAAAAAAATATGTTGGACCGCTAATAGAACTGAAGACCGGCAAAATGCTTTTAGTCGAAGTTATAAAACGAGGAAGCAAAAACCTTTCCGTCGCGTAAAAGGGATAATACTCGTCATGTTTCAATAACAAAAAAAGTAGGTGGCACGCGAACTCCGAGCTGCTGGACTATATATACAATCAAATTTCTCCGCTTCGGTCAGCGTACGGTGTTAGAGATCCAAGGCGTATTGCGCCTTGTAGACATTGGTCGGCAGAATTGGAGAGTTAACCGGGAGGGATAGTAATGGTCTAACTGTAGCGGAATGTTTGAAACTGAATTGAGATTTCGGAGGTCGCGCAAAGTAGATCTCAGCAGTAGCTGAAGTTTTTTGTTTTTTCATTTTGACAGACAGGGAGAAAGAGAACCATCGATCGATCGAAGCTACATGGTTAAGCTGACGACCTCAATAGCGTCGATTGTTTCGCTAAGCCATTCAATTGCCGTGTCAATTAATTGACCTTGATAGTTGATGTTGCTTGTTGTGTTTCGCTCCATCTCAGCGTCGACAAGAACGAGCAGCGTCGCGACATGTTGTTGTTTATTAGTGTTCTCTGTCCAAGTGCTTTCTTTGGCATCATCATTATGCCCCACCTGTCATTTAACTGTCCCAAAACAGCACGCCATACCCCCCCGAGGAGAACGATATGATGGAGAAGGTCTAGTGGATCAGCAGCAGCAGCAGCAGCAGCAGACGGGTAGCAGCTTACCATTTGCGGCGATGGAGGACAGAAACAAAATACTACAAGAGAAAAGAAAAGGAAGAGTCAAGGTCTAGTTCAGGTTGAGATGAGATGCTAGTTAAAGGAAAAAAGGGCGAAATCCTAGGTGGGGTGAAGGTAGAGGAGTTGAGCAAGAGGGTCGTGGTTGCGATTGCGAGGCGGAACAACTGCAGACATTTCTATTGGTCGTGGTACAGAACCTTTCTGGGCCCCATGCCGGCGTAGTATAGTCGTGCCTCTCGGCGGACGCACTTTGTCGACGCGGATATATTTAGAAAATGGTCGGATTAGTGAAGCTCTATGAGTGGTGCTCAGTATCATTGTGTGTCGGTATCAATGGAACTTATATGGTCTCTGCCTATCCTCGCATTCAACATCCACAACTGTGAACAATGATTTTGAAGATCGTCGAATGATCGTAGCAAAAATTGTCTATCGGAACGTGAACACACTGGTATCAGCGACTCTAAGCGGCTGTCGCAACGAGAAGCCGCTGTGGCAGAATCATCGAATCGAATTGATGCCGGGTCACCCATTAGGTCCTCCATGTCTTCCCTGCCTATTCTCCGTCTTATTCTGCCATTCTCTCACTTAACTAGCTAATTAACGCTCAGCTGAGAGCTGCCAGTACGGGTAGTGGTAGTATGGCTAGAAGACAAGAGACTTCACCGCTCGCCCCGAACCCACAGTCATCATGTATCATCATTGTATATCTTTGTGTATATTTTGGCCCTGTCATGTAAAAATAGGTAAGTTTTTGCCAACACACAAGGAAAAGACAAGAGAGAAGAGGCAAAAGCAACGATAAAAACAAATTAAAGAAAAAGTGTTTTAAAAGGGGGAGCAAAAAAGGAAAAAGAAAAGTCTGTTTGTGAACTCGATCAATCGAGTGGCTCCAGACGCGCGTTATTCCGGCTGTGTAGCGTGTACATAATAATAGGAGTATAGGAATGGTAATATTTATAGTAATTATGCTATACCAATAACAGTAACACTTATAACAGCTACAGCAATTCTTCGTGGCACAGAACGAACGAACACTTTTACTCATTGGACAACGCCAAGCAAATCGAAGACAACAGAAAGCAAACAAATATACGGATAGTAGATAGTATAAAGCAGCGAAGCACAAGGACGATTGCCGAGGTGTCTGAAGATTGCTTACGCAGAATAACATGGTATATATCCACAAATCATAATAAAAGGGCTCACATATACATATCCATTAAAACATACCATATACTAATAGGGACACTTAAACTTACCTTTGTTGCTAGGAAAGACGCATCTGTCACCCACTTTGTCACAGTGACGCCCTCCCTTAAATGAAATTGGCTTGCCTATCTACGGCAGATGGTTTTGTGTGCGGCCATAAAGCTTGGTCGCTACCAACTTGAGGACCGCAGCTCGTTTGGCAAAACAATATTAAGTATAACAAATACAAATAATTTTGTCACCGTCCCCGTTGAATTAGATAGAACGTTGTTTATCACCACCACCACCACCACCGCCGCGTTGATTTTGATATAAGAAGAAGCCGAATGGTCAACGTTAAACACGCTTGAGCAACACGAAGTTGATATTGAATGTACTAATAAAAAGACAAAAAAGACAATAAAAAAAAGTTGGAGTCATTTGGGGATTCTTAGGGGAAAAGGACGGCCGCGATAGAAAAACGTCCCCCTCGTAAAGTCCTCTATTCGTATTTGCCAACGTGTAATTTCCTTGGCTCTTTAATTTGAACAGGAACAGCAGATAGAACGAAAGCGTTGAGAGAATACATGTTGAAAGTCCAGCACAAAGACCCACACATCTCATTCTGTACAAAGGACAATGCAAAAACAATGCATTGATTATTAATGTGTTGATGTTTACCCGGCTGTCGATCATGCTACAGAAAAAAAATCAGAACTATCAATAAAATGGAAACCTAAATAAATGTAAATGGAAGAGTCAACTTAAATTTGTTCTCTTTTATCGTATACACTTCAGTCGCCCGATTTATCCTATGTATGTTTTGGGAGGGATGCGGAATATACGTTACGGAGATACAAATTAAAGAAACATTGTAAATACGACACAGTGGATAGCTTGAGGGCTCCTAAATTGTGTTAAACATCTCGTTTCTACTGATCAATTCGTAAACAAGAGTGTCAGTGCCTACCCAGTCATACTCTGTCTAGTATTCGCCCTACCTCTGAGGTTTTAATTTTCGAAATTAGAGAAGTACCTTTATACGAGCTAACACGTTTTTACGTGCAGAATCGCACGTTTATGTTAGACACATATATCAACATATATGTTTGTGTCCTTACGAGAGTTATTTATCTAAAACAAAACGGAAACAAACTATGTGACATACTTTGGAACAGGATAACAAATTTTCTTTTTTAGCACCTGACCACAGTATATATATATATATATATATAATTGGTTATAGACCATACACATTCCTATAATCGTTCTGTCTATGCAAGATTTTTGCCTAATTCTCATGCACCGCATTGTGTGTGTGCCAGGGAAAACACATCTACATTTGTCAACAAAATGTTTGCGGAAACTGTTGGGCACGAATGATACAGAGGACCAGCTCGAGTTTTTAACTCCTATCTTAAAGCACTATTTAGAATAAATTTTCTCGTATCTGAAAATATCCCGAAGCTCTACGAACTTGCGATTTGCCCAAAATTTCGAGATCCTGCGATAGATTAGTACACAGTTTTTCAATAGCAACAACAATAAAAGCAACGAAGGCCTAACGCTTGTGATACCATCCATCCTCGGTGTTTGTCTAAATTTAGCCAAACGAAAAGGAAACTAGCAGAAATTTCTTCGAATACAAAAATGAAAGACATATGCAATTTTCAGCGGAAAATTTATTGAAATGACACGAACTCACCATGTTGTTTGTTTCTTAGATTTTTTTCCTGTCTGTTTGTGTATTTGTTTGTTGTTTATACCTGCTCTTTCAACCAGTCCAACTATCGTCGTCGTTGTCATCATAATAATCATCATCAGCATGATCACGGTTAGCACAATGTACGCAGTCTCATTCTTCCATCAGCTTTCATTCGTACTTTTTCTTTCACGCAGGCTTGTTTCGTTTCCCTAATCCGCTTATCTGTCCTCAATGTATGTTTTTTTCGCTTGGGTGCTCTTCTTTGCTTGTGCTCCATTCCCTATCAACTCTTACGTTCATCACCACTACCACTACTATTTTGTAATATTGCTCATTATCAATAATGTCGATAAACCGGCAACTAGAATCCTGCTTACGACACAATTTGTTATTAAGTTACAAAAGACAACAGGGGAGGGGGGGGGGGGGGCAGCAGCACCGACCGACGCGGCCTACCGCGCAGCCCTGGGTTCCGCAGTGTGGCCAATAGCTTCGAGCCCAGGCTGTACGCTTGCCAGCCAACCAATGGCACGCTGTGACGCCAACAACGACGACGACCACATTAACGAGGATATTAAGACGTGTTAGTTTACGCCAGTATCTCTGCCACGTAGCGTTATCTATACAGGTATATGCACGCAAGACAACTGCCGCATGCGTCCTCAAGCACGTAGTGCCCAGCATCGCCAACACACGAACACATATGCTACTGCGAACGGAAGCGGTATACGCGGCGCACATCCACAATAAATCAGCGACATACAATGTACGCGGTGTTGGACCGCGTCGGTCAACCAAACGAGACATCTTCCTTGTCTACTTGACAGTTCATAATCGTCACCATTATCTTCTGCCATCGACGACGATCTTCGTCGAGACCGAGACATTCAACCCCTTTTCCTTCTCAGTGTTTATGTCATCTGCCGCCTGTTTCTGTATTCTTTTATTGCTGCGGGTACAGGTTATTTGTTCGTGCACAGAGTTTGATATCCGTATGCCAAACGTAATTAATCAGGCGAATTCGCACAGTAGGCTCGAATTTTGTAAAGCTTTCCCTTTTTGTTAGACGTGTCCAATCTATCGCTTCCGCCCGACTTACTTTCCCCTATTGTCCTGCCTAGGCTAATCTCTTGGTTTTTCATGGCTGTCGATCTTTTCAGACTTTTCCTTCTGTTCCCACTATTTTTTTGTCGTCTTCAATCTGCGTCGGAATGACTTCATATTGTTTCGTCATTATCATCACCATCCATCTTCTACTTCATTCTGTCAGCAGCAGACCCATCTATTTCGCTTGTGTCATCGACTTCCATGCTGTGACCCTTGCCCATCTTGCATAAGAACCACATTCTACAAGTGCTTCTCTCTTTGTTAAAGGTCACTATGGTCATCGTCGTCATACTACCATCGGCTGAACGTCTCGTCTGCGTCGAGAGATATATATATATATATAATCATCAGCGTCGTTCATGTTACTCTCTCTTAGCATCAGTTTTTCCAGCGTCATAGTCATCGTATGGGTGTATGTCGTCCGCTTGCGCGAGCAAGTGTACTTAAATATCGAGTATGACTCCGCTAATTCGTTGCCGTATGTTATCCGTGTCCTGTTTATGTCTCCATGTCGGCATAAACACGCGTAAATGTAGGGTATAGTATTTGATACACTGGTTAATTCACCATGGTCGTACACAACGCGCGGCTCTGACATCCGTCTGTTCAATGTTATTAACGTACTGTTACTCGCCCTTCCGGTCCCATTCAATCAATCAATCAATCAAGCAGCCCACTGTTTATGTCTCATGTACTATCGCACTGTAGATTGTGGGATGCTGTGTTTGTCGCATATATTATTTGATCCTAATAACTCGCTAATATTTTCCTAAGCCAGAACGTGTCCACATAAGCGCATGCTGACGACATTATTTTTACTAATTTTAGTAGTGGTATTAGGTTATTAAAACTATTGGTAATTAACGATGTTGTGATCAATTCCATTGTTATTATCACGTTGACAATGTTACCCCATTTCTCATGGCGCATGAAAGGTCTAACACGCATCGCACGTTTATTGTTTTCTTTGCTCGCTCTCGTATATTTTTTTTCTACCCAACGTATCTATTATAATTATCATTCCTATGACGTGTGTCACCCTCCTGGGCCCACGCACTGATCCATCACTCCTACTCTATCCATTTGCTTGCTTCGCATGGCCACCCTCAAAACTCAGGCCGACCGCAAAGTTCTAGTACTAGTCGCGTTGGTTACATGAACAAAAAATAACGAAGCCGCTCCATTTAAAAAGAAGTCCTACTGCTCGTCTGCTATAAGTACCTCCTACAGCCCTGTCGTCTTGCGGCAACGCACGGAACACCAAAGAGCTAATGTCGAAACTTATTGTTATCGCAATGTCGAGTAATACAAAGCTGGAGCAGGTGCTTATTAGAAAATATGCTGTCAAGTTACCTTGACAAGGTACCGTACCAGCTGGGCGTTACACACTTCCTCAAAGAACGACCCTGTCTTCGAGGAGGTATCGGAGCTACGGCATTTAATTGGATGATACATGCATAAAACGGAAGTCTGTCTAAACACCATAAAACGTTCTTGCAAAAAACATTGGAACTGGTCCATGACAACATTATCGACTAAACGTCACGATCACCTTAAATACACGTAATAGTACCATAATCATCGAGAAATACATATATAGGTATATACATATATAGGTGTGTATATATATATATATATATACATATATAGGTATATATGTGTATGTATATATATATATATAGGTGTGTGTGTGTGTATATATATATATCGCGAAGAGGAATGTGGTAGTCGTGGTATATGAGAGCTTTCACCTTGTTGTATTTTCAATTATCTCTGATACAAAGGTTCAGCTATGAGACCGACCGTTCGCTTTACCTCAATGTGTAACTATATCCAACCGTACGACTCTGCAATAAAAAAGAAGGTACTGTATTTGATTCATCTCCACGAAATTGACCCCAGAACCCCACATAATAACACTGCTTCACACCTTCGCTTTCGTTATAACCGATATTCTAGTACGTGTGCACATGTTCTCATCGATAACAACAAATCAAACACTTTCTACAAATCTGTAATAAGAAACACCCACGCAATCATCCCTATCGACAGTTCGCGTTTGGTTTTTCTTTCGTTTGGTTCACCCTCATTCGCGCAGCCATTCACACAAACCCATTATTTTCGTCTGTTTATTACCTTACCTGAGCTTATTTATTATTTTCAATCTATTATTGTCACAATATTGTTTTTATCTGTTTCTAGATCGCGTTAGAATTGTCTGTATGTGCCCGTAACTTGTCGACGTTTGGTGTCTCTCTGTTTGTGTGTACCTGTTTTTTTGTGTGTGACGTATTATGCATTGGCGTTCATTGAAACGCCTCTCGTTTTCGCTGTTGTCCTTCTATGGGACAAACAGGTCTAGTCGGTCGTATGTCATCTCGTTCATTATTGATTAAATTCACAGTAATAGTAACAATTTAACCAGAATTATCGTCGTCAATATAGTCGTATTAATTCCATTATCAATTCACAGTATATCATTTCACAACCACTCCCATAGTCCGCGGACTTTACTGAGGCGCCAGCGAAGTACTGAGGCCCAAAACGCACGAGAATTCGTTCGAAACTTTTCTCGACCAGTATCCATTCTCTCGCCCAGCCTTTCCTTTCCTCGTACGCATGAGCAGTAGAAGCTTTTGAAAAGAAAAAGAAAGAACAACTTTAGCAACAAGTGACAAGATGGCGGGTGAATATTACAACCGCCCCCGCCGGCGTCACCATGGCAACAACGATGGCATCCGGGGTCGCCACCAGATAGAATAATCTTACTCTGCTATTATCAGCATTATCATACTATTCGGTAATAAGCAGTTTGTCAGCATTTAGTCATCAGCGTTCGTATATCAATTCAGGCTGGGCAGCATTCGGAACCATTAATGACCCTCAGGCTATAATCGGCGCGTTCTCACCGACATCATTTTCGAAAACGACATGCTTATGGTAATATTGCAACAATAGTATACACGATCACATAAAAAACATTTGTGCGCTGATCCCACCATTTGGCCAGCCAGCACAACCTCGGAGTGATTGAAAATATAATCGTAGCCAAAACGGTTGCCATGGTAATCATTAATGTCCACTAACCATCGTCTCCAAGGCAACCATCTGAGCTTGTTTTTTGCTAGCGTCATACATATCATATGTGGCTGTGGCCTTTCCTTCTCTAACCAACTATGCAAATAGCAAACACGCTACCGCCGTATGATCACAAGCGTGTAACGAGACATAATCTGCATGTGCGAGTATTTCTGTTCGAACCATGGATTGGCGACGGAGGCGGCCGCTTTTTTTTTATTCCGTAAACGTAACTCTCCCACGTAACATGCAAAGCTAACGCTGTATCCGAACCCATAACATCGTTGTTCTACATTAGCATTGTTATTATCATCGTCTCATTCTCCAACATAAGACATTCGCTGGCGTCTCCTCACTCCGGGACTGAAGAGTTTTAAGGAACCGACGACTGCCACCCACTTGCATAGACATCCTTTAGACAGAGGCGTCTTGTCCCAGTTATGCCGACCACCGTTAGGCCGAGTGCCTCAGCGTCTCGAGGCGTCGAAGGGACAGATCGCTGGGACGATCTGCCGTCGGTCCGTTAGACGAAACGACCTTTTCATTCGCAGTCACTGAAGAGCATTTATTATTACTATAATAATTATTTTTATTCTTATCGATCACTGAGAGCGGATCGATGGCTATAAATACCACTCATGCACTAGGCAGGTGCTGTCGCTTTGGTATTCGCACCTCATCCCCCACCGCCGATCTCAAAACACAAACACTTCTGCCACGGCTGAGTTATTTTCGACTGCCCAGTTCCAAATGCCAAAAGGCGTTCCGCCACATGCCCAAGCCTCATCTCAGCTAACCCGCTAAAATTCGTTTAAGCTTGTGGCCGCCAGACGTAAATCTGTCGTTCAAGGATGAGGCTTGAACAAAAATACAGTTTGTCCTATATGTTCCGCTCTCATTATTCAACGTCTTCGTTATGTTGTTTCATTATTATTACTTGTCATTGTTCTTGTGCATGTTATGCTTTTTCCTTATTTTTGTTGTTTCTGATGTGGCGGTCATCGTTTTATCATTATTTGTTATTTGAATTGCACAGCTTAAAAAATCCCTACCTACAATGGTGCCATATTAGCATCGTGAAAAATAGACGCGCGAGTGGAATAGTCACCAAAATAGGGTGACTGGCTTTTTTTTTTTCCTGTCATCTTCTTCTCTCCGGGCTTTTCGCTGGAAGCCGTCCGCCAGAAATCGAGTATGACTATTGGCCGGCTAATGCAAGCCGATCCGTACGTGTGTGAACGATACGTTTGAATCGTCCGTACCATCGTCGTTGTCAGCGCGTAGGGAGACAGGTTTTTCCTGTTGTTTTTCGTACTCAATAGCCAGTAGTGCGGTTCCGACATCCGAAGTTCCGGGTTGACACTCTCCGATGTGTTATATGACGTCCACAAAGCTCTTCTCTTTTCAGCAACTGCATTTCGGTTGAAAGATAGGCGTCGATCACTTGAGAGACCGTACAACACGAGTTCTAGTTAGAGCCAGATCGTCGCAGAGGCAATCGTTTGACGCGTCCGTCCTCGACAACGCCACCTGAGCTCCGCTCTATTCACAACCATGATCATACGCGCGGCGCCTGCATTCGCTCAATGCTAAGTGGCTTCATTTTTACGCTAATAAACGGATGATTAAGTATCTTTCAGTGAACCATTTATAGTAATGACTAATTTTCTAGATCCTGCTCTATTTCTATGTTCACAGAGCCATACACCCTGCCACTGGCCGAGGTTAAGTCGACCATCGGTGATCGGGATAGACAACGATGAACCAAACAGCAGCGACTTGATGTGCGCCGGCTACAGTTTCGACGGATGGTAGAAGAGGTAATCACGATGAAAGAAACAACCATGAAAGATGATAAAACAAAAAAAAAAATTAGTTTATATTTATTATTAGATTGGACCAGTGGGTAATTTTGACAAAGGTGCAATATAGAATATTTGTGCTGCATTAAGGAAGTCAGATACAAGATGGTCCCTGTATAGGCGACAGCTCCCGTGAGCAAAAAAGGATTAGATCATGTCATATGTTTTTTTTTTTTCACTAATACGTCACATAAATCATTCCATATTCTACTTAGAACGGTTATGTTTATATAATAACTTATAAAGTAGGACATTGTCTTATATCTGGCTGCATCTTGTACATAATTACATGAACAATCCAGCATCAGATATTCAACCAAAAAGAAGCTAGCATGATAAATCACAACTAATAATCCTGACGGCATCTTTCTTCCTGATCAAAAGTAAGCCTTCAAGTTATTTTTTGAAAACTTCAAGCGACACCTGGGGGTTTTCAAAATGTTGTCCAGCGGTTATTTGGCAATGAATAGTGTACTAATTAAGATAGTATTTATGTAGTCTTTCAGATATTGGCTTCAGACTATTGTGCTGAAGTGATCAGTATGTGGTGATGTCGAGGTTAGGATAACCGACAATTAACCCTTCTGTCTTGAAGCGTTTCGAATCAATTTCTCGCATGTTTAATTTATTGGCAATATAAGAGACATTTTTATAAATTCACTTTCATATTAAGGTGTGACGTGTACGTATTACGGTAATCTGTGTGGCCAGGTAATGAAGCCCACTACAAATCTGCATAAAGGATTCGTTCACTTCTTCTAACAAGCCGTGGGGTACGTGTTTGACGTCTAGTTTCGACATGCTTCATTCATATTCTGTGCAACACTGGCCACTTTGGCCGAGCAACGATCGGAGATACAGGTTATAAGCAACAGGAGCGTTATTCCTTTGTCCACCAGCAGCGGATAGCCGGTATAAGGCCCCGCGATGTTATGTATAATGGAATAGAAAGGTGCATAGTAAATTTAAGCGAAAACCATATTTTTGTGGAAATATATGGTAACTAAAAACTTAGGAACCTGCTTAAGTTAAGACGGACTTTAAAGAATTAACCTCAGAAGGCCGCTAAGGTAAGACTTTAGAAGGCTGACACAGATTCAGGGAAAAGACTTGAAACACTCATTGAAAATATTATCTATGATTCCTACGTGACATGATTCAGTTGTATGCCTTGCTTCTTACTCATGCCCGTGGAAAGTACTAATAAATCTGTAATTGTTACTTGCAATTTACGTTTAACAATTATGTAGTAGGTTTCAGTGGTAGTGTTGTAACCCATATCCAAAACCTAAAATACATTTTTTGTAGGTACTAAAAAAGCAGGCCTATTATGTTTTGTAGTAACAACAAGTACGCTAAAATTTAGACATCCGGCAAACGCTGTAGACCGTATGGTGCGTCAACATTAATCCAGGAATTCAACCACGTATTTGCAGTCCTCGAAAGTAACGGAGTGCAGTAGTTGCATAATTGTAATGGATAGGTTTAAAAAAGAAATTCAGAAGGTTAGCCCTCAAACTGGTTGAAAGTTTCCCATTTTGTACATAATGAAAGTGGGCATTCAAATGTTGTTAAACAAAGAACGTAATGCAAGGTAAAGGATATCTCTAAAGAAGGAGTTTCACGCACAAAAATGCAGGTGCTTGTGATCCATCTTTTGCTATACAACCTAGCCAGATGTCGACAGCAGTACCTAACACTATAAATACTAGACACAACATTTAAATCACCTAGATTAGTTGGGTACAAGAGTTTAATTATACCACAGAAGCTTGTTTGTATTGATCTCTAATAGTCATTTATAATTTCTAGGCCTATAAAGTCCTCCATTAATGTTTAATATCTCTATATTTTTCATTTGGCGATGAAGACTGTGAAGACGTTCGAATTCCCTAGCGACGCAACTTGTTGTGTATTTTTTCCTTGGACTTTCAACGTAATACATGCAGGAAATCAGGCGCCGATTATCAATTGGCGAAGTTTACAAGTACTTCCCAAATGTCCAATGCGAGCTCGGATCGATGATGCGTTAGCTTTTGACAAATGAATAAATGCCATTTTTATGTATTTCTAAGTCAGTTTTATTTAATAGCACTTCCACCGATATCTAAAATAGTTCGTACCTCTTAGTCGAGCAAGTTCACGACGAACAGAGCTTTAATAGTTGAAAAAAAAGATCGTTTTAAACAACTGAACTTACCATGTCCTCGGGGCCTTCACAGGAATGCTGATAGGGTAGATTTTCCGGGACGAGCTTATTCATGAAATTCTCGACGTCGTCTCGAACATCGGGATCCCAGTTCTCGTTGAGCGCCAGACTAGCCGAAGTGTGCATTACTATGCATGGCAGGGACACGCAGGAACATGTCATGGCAAAATAGGAAAAAGTAGGACAAAACGTCCGGGTTGTTAGTAAAGCTGGAGGCAAGATTGCACAGATAATCGAGGCAGGGGAGAAGAAAAAACGGGCACCAACTAATCAGTGCCGACGATCATCTTGACCGGGTAACGTAAAGCCGTTGGTCGGAAAGTAATGTTGTGGCGGCAGCGAACGAAGCCGAAAACAATGACAGAAGTGGGGGTAACGAGGGGAAGCAGACGCGACCCACCCCTCGCACATGTCTGATACCGCACAGGTGCCATTACCATCTCGATGAGTACACGAGAGCCGTCGGCCATTAGAGAGCGAAACTGGGCGCCTTCTCGCTCCGGCTAGTGTGAACCGGCCGGCCTCTTTACCGCATAGTGGCAATGGAATGCTAAATAATGTATGCATATGTAAGTAATATATGCGGACAGTGCACGCGATCTGAGAGGCTTCTAAGGTCGGACTGACCGACTGATCGCCCGCATTTGCTCGGTTTGTTCCCACACCTCTTCTCTTTTAGCGGCTTGTGCTGCGGCCACGGCAGGCTTCTGTTTCCTTTAGCTGCGACTATCACTATCGCTGCTGCTCGTAACGCCGCGGCGGCTACTATCTACCGTTACAACTTGTTTTAGGTCCTACTAAGCAGTGGGCCGCCGCTGCCGCCACTTGACTAGTCCACTTGTCGAGAGACAATGTACCGTCTAAGGCCGTACAGTTGACGCCAGGCGCACTTGGCAAAGACGCTCATAGGTACTACGGCTGGTTGGACCGCGGTTATCTGACGCTACGCTTGCTTATGGGCAATTTTTTTTATGTAGAAAAGATACTCCTTTTTGTATACTCTATTATAGCAGTGAATATTGCATCTATAGGCTGTTTACTTGGCCCGTTTTTCAGCATTTCAACAAAACTGAAAATAGAGAAAGCTTTTTGTCTGATCTTTAGCTCGCCTAGCAGAAATCCACTACCTCCATGAAAGTGAGTTATCAGTGGCTTATCGGCTAGTAGAAATCTGAGGATGGCAGTGCGGATGAACCCAATCACTCTGGGCTGGCCCCGTGCGCGGTCGACATTTGAGCATCGCCGAGTAATGCAACAAAGCTACCGTTTACTGCTATTTAGCTTGCCCAGCAGTTCTCAGCTATGATAGTAGACATACATAGTTTGATGTCGATACAGATTTTGCATGTCTTCATGATGCCATTCTATACGTTACATATATTATTATTATATATAAACGGCAAATATATAATACAAATATTATTTGTATTAAATATTTTGCTGTTAAAATAGTGTTTACGTAGATTCAGGACATATCATTGCCTATTTTCTACGTGCGCATGTTCTCAATGAGTATATTAAAAGGTGAGAGAAATGAGCTGAACGCATATGAATTATGTCGGCATTGAGCTCAGACTCCATTGTTACAGGCCAACTGTTGGATCTATTAAGGTCAATACGGGCACGACAGATCCAGGCCCAGACCATCACATTAAATTAGCACCATTGCCAAATTTTACGTCTACACAACAGTATAGTATTATATAGTATAGTATTAATAGGAGATTGTCTAAATGGCTATTCGGTGTCTGTTATATTGAGGCTGATAGAAATACTGATTTTCTTCGTTATTTCTAGTTAGTTGACGAAGATGAA
>NW_019213611.1:0-45609 GCF_002532875.2 Varroa jacobsoni
TGTACATTCTATTTGCTTTTTTATTAGCGTCCATATGTCGTGTATATGTTGAGCCCTCCATCTTTTTGTTTCTTGTCGTTTACACGTACCCGTATTTATCTTTTCGGAAGAACCAACCTGTCATTAGTACTATTAGTAGATGATGTCTCGTTGACTTTCAGTCAGCACTTGTATTATTGTTATTTGTAAAGTTCTATAATTACTGGCGAAGTTCACCATTTATATCAAAAGCTAACGGCCGTTTTTCAGATTCATTCCTCTCGCGATGTCTGTTTTGTCGCCTACCTGTCGCTACTTTAATTGAAGATAACATCCTTCTTCCCGTGGTTTCTCTCCTTTCTACCGAATCTTCAAAGATACTCCTCGATCACGACTGGCGCAAAGCGACTTTCATCAATGAAGCAACAGCGATCAGAAACCTTCACGTCGTAATTTTTAGCGCGATTTCTCACTCGACCATCTGGATGCCTTTTCTAACCCACTGTTTTTGGAATGCGTCATAATTATTTTTGTCCTGTTTGATCCTGTTCTCCATTGCCCCATGCAATTGCCCTTACGGTTCGTTTGTATTCTCACAGTATTTTCTAGCTTATTTTCTGTGATGCGTTTGGGGTGTCCTTTTGTGTATTGTGCTGAGTACGACTATTCGTTGATTTTTTGTTCAATTATAATGTAATTATAATAAAGTTATAACTTTCAATGATATTATCATCATGGTACTAAAACTAACGCTCACGTCAACGTTGTCTTTTGTTAAGGCAAGTTTCGGGAACTACTGGGCTATGTTTAACGTGTATCTTTGCTGATCCCATTTGACTGCTATGGACCCAGCAACGAGGCGTGCCTACACGTTAGTTGGTTTTATGTTCATTTTTACCTTAGTTTAAATAATTCGATACTGTTCGTGCCTTTTGCAGCGTCTGCTGATTTCGATCTGTTTCGGTGGCTGTTGTAGTTATTGTTTTATATCGGCATATATAATTACTATCATTATTTTCCAACATTCGGACAAAAACGCGCGTAAAACAGACGCTCGATTTCACCGATCAGGGCACCAACAGCTGGTAAACAAAACTTGGTAGGAGAGCGATGATTAATTATGTTGTCTACTATTTAGAAAGATAAATTTGTTTAGCACAAAGCATCGACACGTACGACGTACTAGCACGCGAATGCTAGCACAGTATCGCACAGATCTTACAAATACAATGGCCGGTTTACCAGCCAAGAATGCTGCAGAATTCAGCTATCGGAAATATCCTCAAAATTTTAGCTCCGTTGTGAAGAAAACGATTGCTCAGGATTGCTCTCTGATAAGTTGAACTGCCGCACCGGAAAAAAAACTGCTCAGAAAGCATACTTTAGTCAATCCAATCGATTTTAATCGAGACTGATAATTTTTATCTTTTTTGAAATATTTTTCGCCGGAGTGTCAGATCAATCTCCTCTCTCCTTTGTTTTAGTAAACGTATTATTGACTAGCGTACATATACAGAGGAGATCAGTTTATCGCCACTTTTACCATAGTCGTAGCTGTATGAAGAAGCGAACCCGGTGTTCGCTAATGCGCATTACCAGACAATAACTATTTGAATCCTATACTTCGTTTCGGTAATAATAATTATCGTCATTACTGTTAGTCATAGTATTAATTATTATTAATAGCGCTGTTGGTACTCGTGGTGCCATCGGTTAAAGTCGATGTAGAAGACGGTGATTGAGCCGTTTGACAGACCAGTAATGAGGAATCGTTGATCGTGTGAAAGGGCGACGGAACGTACGGCGCCTTCGCACGCCGGAAACGCGTAGAGAAGAGCCAGATTGTACGTGCGCCAAACCTCGACAACACCACTCTCACCTCCAGTGATAAGGTACTCTCCGTCGCGACTCAGCGCGCAGCACTACGACGATATCAATGGAATCAGCGTCATCATTTCAGAGTAAAAAAGTAATAAAATTGACATGTTAGGAACTGAAATATTGTAGAATCATGGTTAGTGCTTTTTTGTGGAGCCAAGTTCTATCGAGACAAGATTATGCGCCGAAAGATAACTATTACATGACTAAATTATGATGGTAATATAATAAGTGTATAAAACGTTTTTCAAGCATAACTTAATTGCACGCATTAAACGTGTCCCCGCAATTTTAACCGAGGGCTCTATCGTGATCAGTTTTATTTGTAATGTTAGTACTATGGGAATTTGTTGAGGTACTGTTATGTCTGTACTTGTTTTATTAAAAACAGGACATCAAGGGGCCAAGGGATACACAACCAGTCCTATTTCAGTGAATTATTATGCAAGTGTAGCTAGACTAGAGTAGCAGTAGCACATATACTTACGCCAATATCATCATGGTGTGTAACAGCCCTGAGCTGTTTGCCGTTCATATTGAATGCGCACACGTTACTTAGATCGTAGCAAAGTACCATAGTGCCTTCACGGGATAGGCACACAAGGTGCGGACTGCGGAAGTGTTCGGGACCTTGGACCGATCGCAGCAGGTCGCCTGCCGTCGTATGCACGAGAACAGCTCCTGAACGTGAGCCACTCACGACGAGGCCAAGTTCCGCAGACACGACAATGCATGTCACCTCGCTTTCATGGCCGGATAGTGATGCTCGTGGCGTCGGAACGTCTATCGTATATAAATTTGATGACAGCGTTTTCAAATTTTCGCGCCAATCATCGGGAAGATAAGATCAAGCAATCAGCGAAAGTTAGATTGGGTTTAATGCTGTCCGTTGACAAAGAAAATATAATATATTCATTAAATTGCTATTAATTTAACTCGCTAACAACTAGCGGTTGCTTGATGGCGAAATACGAAAGAAAGTGATTTCAGGTGCTATTAGGTTGTGTCGTTTCAGCTAGAGACCTAATGATAAGCTGTATGCTAAAGATGTAACTGCTGCTGCTTCTGTAGGCAGAAAAAACTAGGTTTCGCATGTAGTCCGAACTCTGTCAGAGCGTCTGGGGAAATCGTAATCTTCGTGAAATGCTCTAATCATAGAGCTCTATTCGTTTTCCATGAATTTTCGGCTGTTGAAAACGATTTTGATGGCCGAGTCTTCACTACGAAGCGTTGACTCAAAAATGCTATGTTTGTATTTCTTGAATGCCCGAATAGAAACGCTTATGAAAGCAAGATTTTTTTGCTTTTCATAGTTGATAGGCAACAGATATGTTGACGAAGGTAAACTATTTTTATTAAATGAGAATCCGCTTTGAACAACATACTAAGCTACGCGTTGTGGTTCGAGAAACGAAAAGATCCGCTATGACACCCTTTTATATTTTTTAAAACTGAAGTGAAACGCTCAATGCAGGACGCATTTTGCGTTCGATTTTTATATTAAGCTACAAAATTGGTTCATATAAAGGCTTGGTCAGTCAGCCAACGATGCGAAGTGATCTAGACTGATGCAGTTTTGGTGGGCCAGAAAATTTTAACAGACCTCGGAGGGGATCTACAGAGCATGGCATGGATTTCAATTTAGGAGTTTTTTTTTTTTTATTTAGGAGTGCACCGCCTCGATAGATGTACTTTTCATTGGCTTTCTTAGAAGCCTGTATGATGCACGAAAGGTAGGTGAGAGATTCTCCTGCATACTAAGAGAGCGATCATCACATTCATCTATTGAAGTAGTATCTTTAATAAAGGATCTTAGAGAATCTCCTTAGTTAATAGAATTTGAGATATGCTTAAAAAACGAAATTTCTTTCTAACCGACTCAGGAATAGTCTGATAAAGAATATAGAATAAATATATAAAGAAGAAGACCGCCCAAAACGGACATTGCAAAAACTGACCGGGATTAGCGTTGTCGCCCGCGATAGACTGGGTACGGGCGTTCCAGTGCCACAACAGCACCGTACAGTCCTCTGAGCCCGATGCGACGTAACAGTCTGAAGTTATATTGCATTCTGAGCGAGCCAAACATGTAACGACCCCAAAATGCGCATAAACAATCTGCAAAGTCTTAGCAGATTCCGTGGCAAACACTCGAAATGATTTGTCCCAAAATCCGGCAGCGATGATAAAACGCGAATCGACCGTGGTGACGAAGCACGATGGTCGGACCTTCAGCCGCTGCGAAAAATCCGAATCACCGAGGTGGCGCTTATGCGGCGAAACGTTCATCACTAAATAAATTTAAAAAAAGAGACGGCTTAAATGATAAGAGACTATGGGTATAAAAATCTTGCGCTGATATAATATCTTCACGTATATATTTAATCTTATCAGATAGGATATTTGAACTCTTACCGATGCTATGCTAGGTTCAAATGTCACTAACGGTACAAAGGTTAGCACGACACATACGAAAAAACTTTAAGTGGAATGGCGCGCTTAGGTAGACTTAAAATCATCTCCTTTTCTTTTCATCACTTTCCCATAGGTACAAATTAGTGACTTAGCATTTGTTGCAATCAAAGGGTCGAAACTACTTCTTAGCTAAGGCGAGTTAGAAGTTGCGAAGTGTTTCAGACGTTCAGATTTTGTCAGAAAAACAATACCTCTTGTTAAAAGTGATTTTAAAAAGGCGAACTATACTTACTAAGTAATGGATCCATTGACAATGGAAGGACCTGGCTGTTCTGTTGACCCGGCCCGCTCTGGGAGGACACATCGTGATGATAGCTGCCCGTGGGTCCGCCGCCACCCCCATGCAACGGGGTGCTGAAGTTTGGATTCCAGCGGTTGACGGCAAAGTTGTGATTGGCCGCCACCGTGACAACTGATGGCGCTGGTAACTGCGGGTAAGTATTGGCTGAGATGTGCACAATCGGCGAATTTGACAGAAACTTGATCACCATGCAAACCTCGTCGGCCACAGGCGAAAACATCAATGGGCTTATGTGCATCGCTGAGCTGCGCGGAGGGTGTGGTTCAAGTAGTAGTTGAGATGGTGTCATTCCAAAATTTTTTATTTGCTCCTCAATAGCCTCACGCATTACCGGATCTTTGACGCTTTCCAGCTCGACGTTGCCCTCGTACGTGAGGTAATAGAAGACGTTAGCGCTTCGTACAGCTTCTGGCCCGCGTTGCTTGTAGCCGAATATGAGGTCGATCCACTGGTGCAGCTGGCAGCTAACAATTTCCGATTCCAGCGCCATTCGATGGATACGGACAAACTCTTCGGCCGAGCCATTTGCCCAAGGGGGCAGTTGAACGTCGCTAACAAGGTGACCATCTTCCCTCGTCCCAAGCCGGAACCCATTGTGATTTTGGAAGATCTCCGGCAGATAGAAAAACTCCGGGATTAGCTCCTTGACATCGGACGTATCACGTTGGCAATTACGCCACGACTGACCGACGGACGAGAAAAGCCTGTCAGGGTGATCGAATTTGCCGTCCTGCAGAGCTAAGAACATAGTCGCGAACGGCTCAAGTCGTAGCAGCCAGTTGAGCGTGAATGCTGCAGTCGAATAATGTGTCCCGTAGTGGAATGGCGGGACAACGTCGTGCTCCCATGATTCATAGCGCTCTTCGAAAAACTGCTTACGTGATGGATTTAACGCACCAATGGGCT
Source organism: Varroa jacobsoni (assembly GCF_002532875.2). Taxonomy (NCBI): domain Eukaryota; kingdom Metazoa; phylum Arthropoda; class Arachnida; order Mesostigmata; family Varroidae; genus Varroa; species Varroa jacobsoni. Next base: position 5,540 of record NW_019213611.1, read on the forward strand.
TCGAGAGGTCACGGTAGTTCGAGGGCAAACTTAGGTCGAGTTCAGCGCTCTCGTAGTTGGTCAGCACCCAAGGAAATATGGGGTACTGGTTGAGGTCGCTATAGGTGCGGCCGGCAATCGTGTTTAGGAACATGAGGTATTCGAAATTGGATATCTCTCGGCGCTGCCACTTCTGAGTCATGTTACTCTGCTGAAAGATCTGTCGGGGCGTCATCAGTGACGCACGTCGCGTTTGACCGATCCCATACTTAATACCTACACCGACCTGGGGCAGAGCTTTCACCACCCTTTTTACCGTCTTTGCGCTGTCGAACGCGAACATGATCGAAGCTACAAACAAAAACGGGTGTAATAGAAACAATCAGTGTGACGAAACAGCAACGCGTTCATAACTAACTTATCGAGCCCATTCAACCAAATATGTCCAGTAGTGCCACTGAGAATTGCTTCAAGTTCCCAAAACAACTATGCGGCATATATTTGATCGAGAAGGGATCTTTGTATTGCTCTGTCTAGCAAGAACTTCTAAATAGGAAACGTAACTTATTGCGTTATGTTCTCGTACGAATCGAGACGTTAACAGATGGATACTACATGACATCTTCTATGCTAGAATAGAACAATGTGCGCATGGACTAGGTCTATGGCTTACTTCTTGATGCAAGGAATATCTCGAGAGCGACATTCTGAAGCAGGTAGCGGCGCGAAAAAACTGCCCGGATTTCGCTAAAGTGCCACTTGCCATGAACATGCTCACAGTATTTCAGCACCTGCAGGGCAGAAAAACACAGCAGTAAGAATAGCGTTCCGAACACGCGATATCCAAAACCTTTGCAGACTATAGGGGTGTATATAATGCAGCTCTACTAGCAGTAAGTAGATCCTATTTCGTACTTTGCCCTATTAGATAGGTCTATGCTGGAGCAAACATATGCCTTCAGTTCAAAAAGTCTAAACTGACATTTGGAGCATGTATTTCATCTGGAAACCTTTTTTTTTCTCTCTGTTCGAAAGCTTTTTTCCTTATATCGAGAGCCATGTTTTACCTCCAGTTCAACGTGATGTTTGACCTACTTCAAGATGCTACATTGTATCTAACTTACGCGTGGACAGTTCTTCTTGAACTCGGCATCGTCTTCGTCGACCTCGAAAAAGAGTTCGGACTGCGTCACTGACAGGGTGCCCGGCGCAGTTATGCCTGGAGCAATTAGTCGGCATCGAGTGCTCAGACTTACACTGCCGGTGTATTCCGCGTCCAACTCCTTGTCTTCCCAATATTCGGCTCCGTCAGCCGCTTGTCCACCGGTCAGCTCTCCGCCCGGCGACCCGTTTTGCCGTCGCTGGGCCGCCAACTGCCGATGGAGCTCCTCGCGATCGCGTGATACGGTCGCTGCGTCATCGTTGTGGCCGTGGGCGTGTTCGGCCCTGAGCGAAGCGCCGTGATGCGGCGATCCGAGGGGGTTGCGGACGAACCGTCTTCTACGTCTAGCGTCGTCCTCCCAACTATCAAGCTTCAAATGCTCGATCCGTTCAAAATCTACTCGAGTGCGGTTCGTCGAGGTGTCGATGGCAACGTTGCTAGCAGTAGTAACCGTTGGAACCGAATGATTTGTAAGACCATCTTTTCCGCCGGCTAAGTTGGTCACGGTGACGATCGCAGGGGCACTATTGTTTTTGTTATTATTAGTGCATGCTGTTCCCGCAGTGGCTGTAGGGGTAAACTGCGGGCTGCCTTGTCCGCCGCCCACGCCACATCTGCCACGCAACGCCAGCGTTCGCGCTTGCTGCATCTGCTGCTGGTCTCGCCATGCTCCGTGTCGGTTTGTGAGCATGTTGTGGACTTTGTCGATCATACGCTGTGCGACGACGGTGTCTCGTCGACGGGCTGCTGTGATCAGGTGGTCGCACATGCTCTCCTCGTCGCGACGTTCGGCAGCGGTTTGGCCGCATAACTGTTCGAAATCGGCATGCTTGATGACATCATCAGCGCGCATGCGGTTTAAGATAAAGTCAGCCTCGTTAGCGACCCGAACGATGTGGTCTTTCATGGCATGTGACAACAGGCGTCCCTCGTTAATTAGTTCAATGAATGCTAAACCCGCATGTTTCTGCAGGGAGTTTTGCCACTCTTGTGAGCAAAGCAGCATGACAAGTTCAACAACCGAGCTAGAGTTTTTAAACGTATTTAAGCCTTTGCCCTCGACAAGTAGGTCCTGACCGTGGGAACCCACTAGCGTTTTCGAGAGGAACTGCGCAAAATCGACCATGATCTCACGGAGCAACGGGCATACCCCACACAGCGCTGTCTCAAGTTTTTGGGTGAGGCTCGGTTCACGAGACTCACCGTTACCCTGACTACCTTGGCCGGCCCGAGTGAAGTCCCCGTTTTTGTTGGATCCGCCATGAGCCTCGTCTGGAAATTTATTGATAGATAGAGATAAACGGTAGCCATTAGACTAACAGAAATCGAATTTTAAACTCTTTGCACCAGCTCACAGCTCGATCAATACAGGTCAGCAAAAAGAATGTAGTAACAAAGGCTTCTTTCTATTTTTTCTCCGCGGATCAACTGCCATTGCACTCCGATAGTCTCACTTGTTTGTGTAGCTCGTACCGGGACAGTTTCGAAGATACGCGTGGAATACAAGTCTTTTGACAGAGGGAGAATAGTCACGTCACAGTTTAAGAGTCTGCATTTTATATCTGGTAATGTAGCAGCAAAATTAAGTGCGACCAAGAAAGTGACTCAAATAGAATTATCTTTTTCTAAATAACTAAGCAATTTTTGCCCAACCCTATATATTATTTTGACTCTGAGGTGTAATATAAATTCTTGCTGTTTACGCAGAACGTCATAACTCAGTTAACCTAAAAGAAAATCTCACCACTGACAGACGACAGGTGTGCGTTCCGCTGGTGACAATAGGCATGGGTGGATGAGTGGCCCTGACCGAGGTGCTGTTTAGGAATAATCGGGATACTGGACGAGTGCAAATTGGCCAGGATATCCGAATCTTCACCGGATGTCCCGTGCCCATGACCGATATGGCTGTGGTGACACGACGAAGCCGTTGTCCGGCCATTGTTTTCGTACGCAGTGCGCTGCTGCTGTTCACGGTCGCGGCGTTCCGCATGCGGACTAGCCGGTTCTAATATATCTCGATACTTAGACACCATCAGAACGGAGATGAAATAGACAACAGCTAAAGCTAAAAATTGAGCTTGTTTAGTCTCGTCATCTCTGTAAATGACAGCACGGAGTCTGTTAACGTCCATGTCTTGTAGAAGCTTCTCAGGCTCCTTGACCTGCATCAGGCTGCCGCTGAGGTCGTTACGCATTCGTTGTAGGGCACTGGCCATTGCGTGATTTGTTTGTACCTGCGAGGATACTCCATGGCCGTGATGATGACCGGTGCTGCCGCTAGATTGCGCTGGTGGTGAGGGGGCGGGCAGTTTGATTCGTCCGTCTAGGCACGTCCGCACGGCGTTGGTGCAAACGAGCCGTAGACACTGGCGGAGAATGCCCCCCGATGCCATGTTCTTTTCCGATTCGAGCTCGGAGAACGAAAGCGATGAAGCGAACACCAGTACGTCGGCCAGATGCACTAAACGCTGGAGGAAGGCGAAGCTCATTTCCGATGATAGCCCCTGCGTCGGTTCTACCACGTCCAGCTCGTGCTGAACAAGAGGTAAACGAGGGGGTTGTCATAGGAGGGGCAAAACGGGCAAGAGGAAGAAGCGAAGATTATTTAGGTTAGTGGTGGTTCCTTCTTTGTCTGCTGGACGGCATATCGTATAAACAAAGTATAGCATATAGTTAACTTACGAACTCCTTTTTTTTTCTCTTAAAAGGTTAATATGTATCCCTGGTGTCGCTCAGCGAGAGTACTGGCCGTCGTCCAAACTACCGTGTCAACTTCGGCTCAATTAATTCGAGGTTGTCAATGAAAAAAATGTCTACAAATTCCCATTTGATTGATCCTACCTCAGTTCCTATGCTATAATACATCACTGTCATAAAACACGCTGTAAAAATCGTTTCTGTGAGATGTTTCTTTGTCCGAAGCAGGAGGATTATTCGAGTAAGCCACTTGCTTTAGTCACTTTTTCTCTCTTGCCTGATCTATGCGTTCACTTATTATATGGCTCTGTTTACCTGCAACCCTCCTACGACTAAAACCGAATGTCTACTGCAGATCATTCAAACAGCGTTAGGTCTGAAAACACTGGCACATTGGCTAGTGCTTTAGCACAAAAGCTATTGCAGTTCCAAACTGTCGAGCTTGAAGGGACAAATTAATCAGTTAATTTGATATATTTAGATTTAAATATTCTACTATAAGCTGAATATTTCGCACCGTGGGCGAGGTTGCAGCGGCCAGTAGTGGAAGAAGTCCGCCACAGGCTATAACGATGTTGTCGGAAAGCTGTGAAATAAGATGCACTGTATTAACGACAAAGATGGCGTTGTCGCTCGAGTTGACAAAATCCATGATGGTCTTTGTCGAGTGTGACCTCCAGAGTTGGATATCGGTTTCGAGGGAGTAGAGCAGGTCTGACAGTAGGCGTTGGTGGATAGCTGACCAGCGGAACTCGGGAATACGGAAAGGTGGTCGCGAAGGCCCGCTATTGAACAAGTGTCTAAAACGTAAAAAAAGAAAAACTAAGTAGGTGTTTATTATTATTATTGTGACTATTATTATTTGATTATATAAGCTTAGTATTCTCACCACTACCAATTCTGCAATATTCTGAAGTTAGCTCCAATACATAATAAAACAACAAAATATACAGAAATTAATTTTCAAATTTACGCGCGCACCTGATCTCGAGCAAAATCCTATTCATCTACTCCCATATAATTTACATGGTAACCGTAACAGTGTCATGCCTATTCCGTCATTATGAAATAGTTCGATCTCCATTTCATTCAGTTTTTCCTTCGTATTCTATGCCCAGCTTTCCATTCGAATTTAGTTCCCCTTACCTTGATGCGGCATGCGAGCTATTTTCCCGGCTATTGTTGCTACTACTAACCCCGGTCCCGTTGCCGTGACCAGGCGGGTAAACGCTCTCATACGTATCATTCACGTTAGCAAATGAGACACTTTTTGTTCGCAACTTGGCCGGCTCCGCTCCGTCAGGCCCAAGGTCCTCTAGTGTGGCCCGCTCTGCCCCGTCGGATTGTAGTCCTGTGACCTTGTCCTTGGCGACTTCTAGACCCCGGTACGAGCTATGTTGTAACTGAGCATCGATAGTGGATACGACTTGTTCAGGACTGCCGGCTGATCCGGAGTCGCCTGTGAGCCTTTCGCCCGTCTCAATGGCTGAACCGGACTCTTTACCATTGCTTCCGAGGACCGCTTCGTGATTTTCGTTCTTAATACAGCCTCCACGACCTTCTCGGCCGCCCACATTATTATTATTGTTGTTAGCGCTGTTGGTGATGTCAACGGTCTCCACCTCGCCTGATACTTCTTTGATCTCGACCACATCACTCGTTGGCGGTGGTTGACTCTTGGCGTTTTGTTCGGCGGCCTAATTGCACACAAATGAAAGTAAGACGGAAGATTAAGCGAAATAAATTATAATCAGACATATTTAGACTTGTTTTAGGGATGTGTAGGGCTAATTTAACAGAAGGTAGAGTGTGCTCATATGTTTCTATTCGGTGTAATGTCATCCAGCGGTAATGACTATTAACTTTAAATTGACGGTTTCTTACAATAATAAGTGAGTTAAACATTAGTAATTAATTTGCTTATCTTGTTATAAAAATAAAGATTCGGCAGCAAGTATTTTCTTCTCGAAAATCACTATACCTTTTTCTCTAGTAAAGGGGATAGCGGCATACTTGAGGACTCTATCGTATCGCAGGACAGCTCCGTGACGAGAGCTGCATCCATAGGGATCTCCTTTTCACCCTCATTTTCGTGTTTTTCTCTGCCGTCATCCTCTTGAGGTTCGTGCTCAATACCGGAGCCTGCTGACACCTGTGACGTATGCGACGGAGCAGGTGATTCGATGGCGGGACAGTCAATCATCTGGGGGGAGCCTGAAGAGTCCCGTTCCTCCTCTTCGCTTAAGCTGACATCCTCAAGGACTTTCATTTCAGCCTCTGGAACAGCGTCTTTGGTTACGACGGACGTCAACTGGTCTTTGTTGATTATGACAGAGGAGTCCTCATTGTGCTCACTAGCTCCTCTACCAGAATCTGTAATTGTCGCAGCGGAAGTTTCTACTTCTGAGGCGGCCATCGCCGAGCTTTTGCGGCAAGGAGTTGTTGGGGCTCGATGGATACCGGGTAGGTCTTCAGTAGAGTCCGGAATTTTGGTCGATGAGGACAGCTGAAATAGCGTGAAGACAAATTAATATATTCTCAACGCCTCATTATCCTTAATTAACCCGAGGCAGCAACGACTCCGGCGGAAGATATTGGGTATTGTGAGCCAATGGGGTGGAGTGCCCAAAGAACTTCATGAAGGCTTAACCAAACGGAGTAAAGACGCCGTAGACCCCTAACATACTAGAACGTAACAGTTAGATAGATAGATTAACCTTTCATACATTCTATACCTTGCCAGATCGAATAATGACCTACCAGTCTTGCAAGGCACTAATCTTGGGACCCTGATATAAGGTGTACTGTGCTTTCAAAAGGACGAACCGTAAATTTCCGTAATCATTCGCATTAACTCTAAATTTAAGCTCCCGTTTATATATATGTCATATTGTATCTGTTTAAGAGAATTTCACATGATGAAGTCGACGTCCCACTAGGAGCATTTTTTGGTGTCGTTTATTGTTGAACTATTATTTGTATTATATTTTATATGTGTAATAATTGTCAACTCAATTATTTAAATAAACCTCTGCTCTCTAAAAAAACACCAGATTCTTACCTTGGGTTCCTGTTCATCCTTGGTATGTGCAACAACGCCATTGTTCGTGGTCTCCTCTGACCTAAGCAGGTCGTTAGCAGCAGCACCTGCTTCACTCGCAATTTGGCACCCGATCGTATCTTTCATTGCGTCAAGGGACCGTTCTCCCTGAGCTACCCGTTGTTGTTCTTCGGTATGTTTTACCTTGACCTTCTGCGACTCTTGCGTGGTCGCAGCCTCTTCTTCATCGTTACTTGCTATAAAAGCCGTTGTCGTTATGGTTGTCAGGGTCGCTTGTTGTCTGTCAACGCTTTGTTGTTGGTCTTTGATGTCGGTGGCCTCACCCACGCCCTGGCAACGTTCCTTGGCATCCGCATGCAGCTCTTTCTCAGTTCCGTCATCCGATTTCTCCTCGATCGTCTCCTGTGAGCCTGCGGTGCACACGACCTGCCCATCTTCGGTGATGACCACCTGCTCAACTTGCAGAGGACCTGCCGTTTCTACGCTCCCACGACTGCCTCTCTCTGGTGAGGACGCCAAGGAAGAAGAAATCTGCTGGCCCCGATACGCCTGAAGATGATCATGTTGATGCTGACTATGATGATTAGTAATACCATTATAGGACTGATGATCACTGCATGGAGCACCGTCAACAGTTTGTTGATCCTGTACGGCAGATGCAGACGGTTGTGGTGGTGACGGTTGCGACAAATGTTGCGTTTGTTGATTGTGGGCCGAAAAAGAAGAAGAGGATATGGAAATATCGGCGGTGGAAGGGCTCGATGAAGTCGTGCTGGGCATGTTATGCTGTTGGGCGGATGAACAGTAGCTAGCTGGAGCCATTGGGTTACCGCCGACGCCGGTAGACGATGGTTGATTGCTACCGACACCAGCAGTAGCAGAGGAAACGGCTTCCGCGAGACTTGGGGCAGGGAGTTCCTGCGAGGGGGTGGTAGCAGACAACGCCACACCCAGGACTCGGACGGAGGGGGCATTTGTCAAAGCGATTTGCCCTCCGGTCGAGACACCTGGCACCGTTTCGTCCGCGGGGGAGGGCGACTCACGCAGCGCAGCTGGGGCTGACTGCATCTGTGCATAGTGTAGCTGGTACTCCTCGAAAGCGACGCGCGAATGCACGATGGCCAGGGTGTCTACCCAAACGCGCCATCCGCCATATTCATATTTGATGGCATGATGTAAGAGGGCGCGGAATAAAGCAAACACAGTTTCCGAAATCCTCCTCTGCTCCTGATCCTGAGGATGTACGTATGCCAGGGCGACCAGCCATTCCTGCCATACCGACATCTGCAGGACTGTCCTGCGATTCTCGCGGGAAGCGTTGCACAGCAGGCTTAGGTCAGAGAGGAAGAGGCGCTTTACCTCCATCAGTTCGTCGCACGCTTTTGACTGACGGAGAAGACTGGCAATGACTTTTAGGACCACTGAAAGTTTGAAACGATAAAATCAGTAGATGCAGTAACATGAATAATAATAATTGAATAGTAATTATAGTAGGAAATGAGAGATAAAATGGGTCGAAGGAAATAGATTAAGACCAGCTGCATTACTACATACTGGATTTCCGTAGAGTTTCTGTATAGAATGGCTTTTACAGAATGCTATATAGGCACTGTAACATTCGTATTATTTAGTCCTTATACAAATTGCTTCCTCTTACTGAACACAAGGTGTCAGGAAAACAATTGTAAAGAGAATGAATGATAAAAAAAAATATTTTGAAGGGCTTGCACTGCTTGCTATACAACCCCGTGATGTATGCTTTGCAAGCTTAAGTGTCGACAAGCATTGCTTTACTTAATATCATAAAAAAACCCAGCTAGCTGAAACTCCTATGATGCGGGCTAAGTATATTCCATTACAAAGAAGAGATCTAATTTATGACTATCTAGCTTGACCGTATAAAGCCATGTCACTCGATAACAGTCTTCATAGCTTGTCATAAAACAGCGAAGAAAACCAAGAAAGACATCGACCAAAACGACGATACTTACTGGGATTCTCCAGTCGGAAATGATGCTCAGGCTCAGCATGTGGAGTGTACAAAATATGAGCACCAATGTGTTCCGTGAGCATTTCATAGAGCACGTTGTACGTGGCCAACGTCAAATGGTCTGCGTGAAGCAGCAACCGATCGACGAGCAGCATATAGAGGTTATGCGGGCTCATGACGTCGTGCTTCCGTTTATGCGTACTGCGGCTCAGAAAGAATGCCAAAAGTTTCAACGCTTGAAGTCGTACTGTCTCTGAAGGGGATCCGAGAAGCTTAAATACGGCACGTACCCCTGCACGACAGTCGAACGCTGGCACCATTGTTGCCGGTTGTTCGGCCATGAGCCCGATCATCATTTGGAGTACGTCGTGTAGATTGTCGTCTTCGTGTACCGTTGTTAAATAGTTGAGACAGCTTTGCAGTTCGTCCTCTTTCGGGCCTGATCCCTTCACGATGAGTTGTTTGAGGAACAGCAAGAGGTACGCCCGAATCGAGAGAATCTCTGGCGGAGCAGGCCTCGGTCCATCTGCGCCTTTCGGAACTATCCCGCTCTTCTCAGATGGATTGGTTACCCAGTAATAGTACTTCAGTATGTGCATTGTTTGAAGGACGGTTGATACTCGCCGGACGTTTCCGTAGATCTGAGTGTCCGCCAGAAACTCGGTGGCCAAGTATGAATAGAGTCTGATCTGAATCGGTGTTGGGGTGTAGATCCACAGAGCTGGATTGAAGAGCACGTGGTCGAGAAGATGTTTCAGAAGCAGCTCGCCGTTGGCAGTCGATAGGGTCAGTAGATGACGGACCAATGATAGAAATGACTGGAGGACACTTTCGTTCAGATGGTGCCGTAACGCCTTACGTAACTGTTGAGAAATAACGAGGAATCCCTTGTTCTGGATCATATGCTGTTGAACCGCAGTACTGCCTTCGCACATCTCGCAGATAAACCCGATTAGGGTGGCACTGCGAATCATTGAAGTGTTTCAATCATTAGGAGGATAAATTAGCTGGTTATATAAAGGTGACCCTGCTCTTTGGTTCTTTGCTTTGCTTGTAGAAGATCATTGGTAAGGGAAGAAAAGAATACCACTGCTTTGCTAAGGAAAATGGTCATCGCGCCTAGAAGTAATGGAGAGATTTACCTAAAAAATTAAGCCATTGATTACTGCAATTTCTTTATAAGGAACGTTCAATAATGCTATAGTTTTCCAGTAACTAAATTCGTATAAATAACTTGTAGTAGGTAACAAGTAATAAAACCTGCATTATCTAAGTAAGCCATCTACCCGAACATTATATTCCTCTGTAGATAGGTTCTGCATTAGAAAGTATATTTAGTAATGCCACATTTAAGCAACGAGCTCAGATAATGCATTATCTGTCCTATCTATACGCTTCTAGTAGAAATACATATTGTTATTATTAATTATTACATCCGTTTTAATCCGCATATAAGCAGCACCCTGGACTTACAGGAAGTAAATAATGACACGAAATCTCCGGACACAAACCAAATAAGGGTAATCCTTTGCCGCATGCTGCTTTGCCAGGCCATTTGTAGTGCGTTTTGCACTCGGCCTAATGCCAATACTATCTTATTAATTTTCTTTGGTTGCACGAATCATTCTGTAATAGTCACGTATCATCTTCGAAGCTTTAACCCGTGACGCCCAACGTCTTTTAACGAAAACCTTCGGAATCGTTTAAGCCATGATGTTCCTATTATACTGAATTATAGAAACTGACGTGTTTATGTGATTGAAAGAAAAACACATTCACAACTACCCACACATACCATATGCCATTAGCTTTGGCTGTATTGACATCGTGTTCGACACCCTGCACCGGATAGTCAAGTTGACCTAGTAGGGGGAATAGCATTTGTAGTCCACCGATCGAGTTGAGCGTCGAGTGGATTCCGTGTGTTGTAACAGCTCGCACTTCCTGTAGCATTAGCGCGTGCGGGTTATGAACGAAGAACGCCGCGCCCCCACTAACTCCGCCAGGGGTCTTCGGGGCAGCCTGTAGACAAAGCTGCGAGTCGGTTGCTACCGGATTATAGCAGAAGAGCATCGCCTGCGCAAGTTTCCCATCGTATAAAACTCTGCGGAGCGATTCACTTAATGTCGGCGATTCGCCCTCGAATCGAAATTGTGCCTGGTACCCGGGGCCGAGTCGGTGGATACCGCACACCTGGTGCGTACTCAACGCCTCTGAGAATAGGTACACGGCTGACATTTGGCCGGAGAACAGATGCTCCTCGTCGAGTTCGGGTGAGGCGCCAATATAGCACTTGTCGAACGGGTCATTTGTGCTGACCAGCCAGCTCATCTCCGTGGCAGAGGCCAGCTGTCCATTGACGAAGCACTTGATTTCGCTCTTGCTCCACCGATTGTAGATATAAACGACCGCTAGCATATACCACCGCCGCGGCTGGAACTCGTATTTCACGCAGTGCTGGTACCCCTTGCCCTAATAGGACACCATAACAATAACACAGACAAACAGAAAACGGAAAAGTGAACGATAAATATGTATAATGCGAATCATTAGTACGATAGAAGAAAGAAACGCATTGCGCCAAGTGCTCGGTTTGCTACCCTGCGTGGGTTGGGTGCAAAAAAGAATCTCTGGAGACGCACTACTTGCACCAAGGTCAAGCTTAATGTAATTGATGTCAAAGAGTACCCTACATATGCATATACAGGGTGGGCAAGTAGCCTACACGAGTTAGAAAGTCTTCATTTTGCATACTTAAAAGAGAACTCATTTAATCTAGATTTTTCACTGTCACGTGGCATCTGCTAAATGGATCCGGCACTACTAACTTCCATTTGTAATTGTTAGTACGATTTATATGTTGATTACTTACGTTAATAAATATATTAACGTAAGCAATCAGCGTTAATATATTTATTAACATATATTAAGGAACGTGTTTGAACTGTAACTCTGCTACTTACGTGTAGAGGTATATCTAGTTATGGTTTTGTACTTGAGATTTCCAATTTCAATAAAGACATAGCCATGCTAGTAGATACTAGTAGCCATAGTTCTTGCTACTAGGTTATTAACAAACACACAAAACCTCGCCAGGCTGAAAGTACAAGCACATAAGGTGTCATTGGAGACGCAGCTAAATAATGTACTTGTTTTTCCTTTCTCTCCAATACACGCTTTTGACGATCTACATCGATCGAGCCTTGGTAGGACATATCCTTCGAAAGTCCTAATCGTTTAGCCTATCTAGCAAATGAAAACCTATTCACTGTCGATGATACATACTCAAAATTGAGCTTTATATAGGAGCATATCTTCGGAGCACAGGTACGCTCAAGTATTCTGCATCCGTGTTCTTCGGCTGGTGGGATGCGCCCAAGAAAGGGTTTATCTCCTTCACCCTTATAACTATACTTCCGACGTGTTAGTAAATGACTTCGTATCGATTGCACTGTTGTGATTTCATATATGCGCTATACCAAGCTAACACTGATTTTTCCGTGCCGCATCAAGACCGTGGCATTTCGCGAGATCCCGCAGGATAGCTATCCTCTCACGTTGCTGTTACGCTTTCATCTTGCTTTGAAGGAGGCACCAGTAGAAAACGTACGTCAAACCCGCAGAAAGCACGTTTCCTTGTATGGTTTCAACATCTTCGAGTGATCCGCGGGGACAACTGCGATCTATTTGCGCTAGTGGTAACTACTATGTGTTGTTATATTCCTCCCCTTATGAGTTTCTGCATTCTTTGATGTTTCATAGCACAACTTTGGGTTGCCTGGACCTGGTCGACCTTCATAGATCGGAAACGGCTTGGCGAGATGGAAGGGCGTAGGCACACCCAAGCCTGCAACCTCCAACCCTCCTTTTACCATGCGAAGAAATGAGATGTAACGATATCACTTTGTCACTGCAGCGTTTTCTGCAAATGGTGATCTAAGGTCACCTGCTTGCGAAAGCCGGTGGATTGGATCTTAGCTGGGCCTTTGCATTACCACGGCGGATACGGCTTCGATCGGTTATGCGGAGGAACAGAGTTATTAGGAGGAGAAAACGCGAGATAGAAAGGATCAGAAGGAAACGGGGGCAAAAAGCAATTCGTCGTACAAAGTATAGACGAGCAGGCGATGACCCCGGGCAATTGCTTCCTTTTCCATTCCTCTGATCGGACACACAACCGCAACTCATTTATTCTACTGTACGCTCAAGGCAGACGGAAACCCCGTTGAACTATATATCTACTATACTGCTATCGTACAAGGCTTCGTTTACGTCGCTTTTGACTTCTTCAAGACCTGTACCTTTCACACTAGCGTTTTCTCTTTGTCTGTCATTCGATCAGACTTCTCGGATTCTGAGGCCCGATGAAAGCAAGATTACATCAATTGGATCAATGTTCAGCAGTAGATGCCTTTTTGCTATCAGACGGAGGTTGCTCCATTACCTTCCAATACTACTAGCTCAGTACGAATTGTCGAAACCGATTGTACTAGCAGCTTCAGCAGCAGTGGCTATAGAATGCTGCCGCAATTTTTCTGTAAAAGGTATTCCTCCTTATTTTTGCCTCCTTATTTAAGGCAACATGGCGAAACGGGGAGGATGCTACGTTTCTATTGACTTGGTTCACAGTTTCAAGGCTTTATCTTATGGATCCCACGACGGTGTTTCCTTAGCCGCCAAACGGATGGTTACTACGCGCGAGCAACGGAAATACTAGAAGGCGGCAGTAGAAGCAGAATCGAGATGTGTTGGCAGGTCTATTGGGTCATCCATTTCAGAGGAGCACTTCGTCTGCTAGACAAACTGGTTCAGGCCAATGAGGTCCGTAGACTCACAAACCGGCAATGCGCGACACTGCAATTGGAGCTGAAATAGTCGGGCGTCAATTGCGACCAGATTTTTACAGCGATTCGATTGGCGCTGTGGAAATCTTTTGAGGTTCGCGGCTGTATCGCCAAGTGTTCGCCCCACCGGTTGTTCTTGTTATGATACAGACAAGATTCCCTCGTCTGTGAGGAGCGAATCTGATTTGGTGACTCGGACTAGACTTCGAGACCTGAGTTTACTCCGTCGGGGAAGCACCGCTTCTGTGAAGGTCTTTTACCCTAGATAGTGGTAGCCAAATATCATCTTAGGACAGCGCCACAATGATAGCTTATATGCACAGACACACTCGTATACACACACATCCGCCTCTAGTTCATAAGCCGAAAAATACGAAGGAAACATTAGGTAGAAGAAAAAAAAAGAGAAATATTGCGAATATACGAGTATCTGTAATCAGACTATACGAGGAAGGTAAGCGAGGGACGTTCAAGAGGTAGTGATTCAAATTTTTTTTTTTTAGGAAAAGTGGTTCATGTTGAAAAACAAGAAAAAAAAGGAAAAAGAAAATGGCCTTTCTTCTTCAACACAGTTGCCCGACTTAGAAATCATCGACGAATATAACATACATACATCCGTAACTACTTTCAAAGGCTTATCGTTTATTGAAGTATAGAAAAGGTATATCTATCAATACTCCCGTAAACGAAATTATCTTTGTAGGAGTTCAACCGCGGTCTGTCTACAATATACTGATGAAAGCACAGCTATTCTTAGAGGGCTTTTATACAATAATATTCTATACGTATATAGATGTAGGGCGCCGGATTCACAACCATAAGGTCTCAAAAATCAATAAATAAGGCGCTATACTGGGACAGCGTTCGACCTCATACATCGCGACACATACAGTGCTCGTATCCTAATTCTATTCATTTAGTCGACTGTGGCATAGGCAACACACGGTGGGATACAATGATTTTATGACGTAGCACAGCTTCCGTCACTTTTCTTGTTTTTTTTTTTTTTTTTTTTTTTTTTTTCGCGCACTAGGACATATAAAATGCAGTCGAGGTAGCTGTGCACTGTTCTCTAATGCTGAGAGTCAGTTTTTCTTCGAATGTCATTGAAACCAACCTGGCTGACATACAACTCAACTGGTATCCGTTGCTATGGATTCCATATGGTTCTACAGAAAGTCACGCGCGTATTTCAGTGACTCTTAACAATGATGTAGCAACGCGGATCTGTTGCTTGGCCCTCGAAACGGTCTAGGCGCGCGTTGATATAGTGAACGCACCATTTACTACTTGCTGATAATTTTGGTAGTCGCCAGACACCTCCCGAGAGGAGACTTTTCCCCGGTTGAAGCTAAAGCGAATCGAAGTAAACTGTCCCTACCGGACCAGCGATTAAGTTATCAATAGACCAACCGACTAGGTAGCACCACACGAGTGACATGCAACGAGACGCAACTGGATTCACACAAAAAAAATCAAACAAACCGTTCCTTACCACCGCCTCTTGTTACCACTCCTGATTCAAACGAGGTGATTTGTTTCAGTCGTTTGCTACTACAATCATATGCAGCCACCATTGCCATTGAACTAGTTAGCCATTGCTGGAGGTCGGGAGCCCGTCAAAAGAAGAACAAGAAACGATATGAAGTTGTACCCGTGTCAGCATCTATATTAGCTAAGATGTTAATGGAAAAAAGCGTATACGCTTACCAACACAAAAGTTTTATAGGGGCTGTAAAAACAGAGCTGCACAGACGAGGTTCGGCCGAAATAGGAGTTGACGTTGGGGACGACAGTTTCTGCGAGCGAGATTAATTAAGGGTTTGTTTATTAGTTGATAAATAACAAGCTAGAATGCTGGTATATGAGCGGAAAGGTTGCTGCGGTTTAGCATTAGCATGTCAGATAGACCAAGTGATATGTGGTACGCACACATCGTACCGTTAAGCTGTTCTTCGAAAATAGTAAATGGTCAGGCTCAAATCAGGCTAGAGTTGCTAGCTAGCTAGCAACTGATTGTAAACAACAATTGGAAAGAGAGACCGTCCTTGAAAATACAAGTGATCTGGTCAAAGATACTCGTGTACGTATACTACACTAGGATCCTGCAAGCACTACTGAGATAAAGTATATACATTCACTAGCGCGGTAATACCATATTATTATGGGCAACTTTGTGGTCCTTGCAGGATCCCGCCGTATATATATAGTCAATTGACTGTACAAGCGGAGACTATCGTAGGAACCCAATTTGCTTGGTCGTCCAAATTATCCATTTTGACTACCCTCTTCTCAGTTCTATTACTTACGTGTCCCTTCCTCATCTCCAAACCAGTAAGAGAAGCCTCGAATCTTATAGGTAGTATGATAAAATCCGATGAAATCGAGCCCACAGCAATTTCTACTTTGTAAACGGCTTATCCCAGTTTTTTTCGCCGCGACGCGCTGTCGCATTATCTCACAGCCGATGACAGTACCAGTAAGGATTGACAAGGTTTCAAAGTTTACTGTTTTCCCCAGCACCTCAAACCTTTGGAGACCGTTGCTCAAATCACTGTCCTCGAAATCTAGTGAGTTTGCTCGAGTGGGAAAGGTCATCCTGACGCTACTTCAGCAGTAGTACGTTCTCCAAATGGTCTCCTCATCTTCCATCCTATGCACACGCTTGCGAGAAAGAGAGAAAAAACTGGGCGGATCTATGAGTCGCACTAGCTAGCTATGGATCTATAATAGAGCAGTACCGAGGGCCTGAGTAGTTCGATTTTAAAAGTAAGCCGTTGTGGCGATCTTTTCTACACCTCTCAACCGCCCTGTTTTCTCTCCCCTCTTTCCGTTGCGATCGATATCATATAGCGGTATGGGAGCGAACCATGAACGTAGGTGCGCCGCCATAGCGTCAGAGTTGGCGGTGAGGGTGACTAAGAAGGATATCTGCGCCAACCAAACGGGGAGAGTGCATCGATTTCCATTCTACTTCCACCCCGCTCTTGGCTGAACTTCCATGAAGTTAATCTGCGCTCGGCTGAATTTTGCTAGAGATAATAGAAGTAGTAATAGCAGTAGTCTCTGGGAATAGCATTGCATACACCCCTGCGTCCCTAAACCCGAGCCGCCCCTGTCTGCCTTAGTTTTACCCGACATTTTCGCTTGTTTTTTCCCAGTCCTCTTTCGATAACCAAGATTCCCTTTGGGTTCGCCGGTCCTTCTACGCTCCTTCAGAGAAAGTTCAACTACGGAACCACTTCTATTCCTAGCATAGTTCGCTGTTGACTGGTTAACCGAAAAACTAGCTTCGTTTATTCGAGTAATAACACCTCGTGAAATTTATTCGGCGAACGATCCGGTTGGAAAGAGCTGGGCTTTGGGAGCTACGGCTGCCGTTTTGCTGCTTCCAACCGATTTCGCCATCTAAGCTGTCAAGCCAGCCCAGTTAGCGGTCAGGCCGCCTCAATCGAGTCATGTTAACGCGGGCCTGTGACTGTTAACAACCTGCCACGGGCCATGGCTGAGGCTGACAGAGATGTCGCAGATACTGGAGGTAGCAGGTTGGCTTATAGGTTAATCATGCTGTGGTATAACATGCCTACGTAATACGCATGAAGGGTGCATGGAGAGGTTGTTTCTTTTCTGTATTTTGCCTTCGCATATTTTCGGTTGCTCTTTACTGCATTATAATGATTGAATAGATAAGCTTAGGAAACGTCACATACTGTGTTCTACCTATGGAAAACACTGTCATTAAAAGATAGCAACGAGTGAAAAAAGAAGGCGTACTCCGTTACGTTAGCACATTAGCTAATTTTCGATAATACCCTTCCACGCTGCGGTTGATCCTAACGACAACGAAATTTCTTAAAAACTAATACAATGAAAACAATAGCATAGGCTCTTCGAGAACTTGTCTATAATATTATCGAATTCTATCCGAAGTTCAAACGAATGATGCGAGCCATAGAAGCCTGTTTCCTCAAATTTACAGCGCTACGTCTGACTTCACGCGGTCAATGAGGAATCGATAAATTACCTAGTGATTGTTATATCGCCAATACGGTCGCTTGATAGTAGCAGTAGTAGTTCCAATTAAACGCTACTACGTTCGTCAAACGGATCTCGCCTGAGTAAACACCTTATTCTACTTCAGCTTCACTTTTGGTAAAGCGACTCACAAGAAGTACATATATTTTGTTCACTTAAACTTTATTAAAAACGAAAGCGCCATCGCGGTATCTATCGAAAAAACTTTAAATTGGTTGATCGTAAAATAACTCTATGTTCGATGTAATATATGATCATCCCGATTATATATAACGGAAGGGTACGCACTATACGGTGATATGCATAACGGATCCAACGAACTTATCTGCATATTTGTAAGATACACTGTCAACATGGCGTCGTTCTCAACAAATGGCTATAACATGAAACATTTTTCAGGTGCTTTTAATCATTAGAGAATCTAGCATTGAAAGGAATACAATACATATTATAGACACTCAATTTAGCAGTAAAGACGAGCACTAAGAACTACTCTAGTACAGCTGAATATACTGCACATTGAAACAAGCTACTCGATACATTCGAGTCACGCTTATAACAACAACAACGAATTAAAAGCTCCAACAGGCCAAAGCTATCGGACCTTATTCCTGAACATAACATTTTGAAGAGGCCACAGTTTCCATACAATAAATAACGCGAATATCCCATTAAATTGTATATAGTATCTACACTTCCATTTATATCAAGATTCGATACGAAAATGCGTGAAGGTTTTTTTTTTTTCGTTGTGGCACACTCGCGAGCACAACGTACTTCACGTTTCTTTTTGTATTTATGCTGGTTTCGTGACCCACTACCAAATAGATGAAGAGGCAAACAAATGACAGTCGTGTAAGATCACGTCATTGCTCCTCTTCCATAAGGGAAAAACAGGTGAGCGACTTTACGCCGAATTTAACGATCCGGCAACCATGAGACACCTTCACGTGTTAACACTGAGCTTGAGCGATCAACGATCAACATTGGTTTAATGGTCACCTTGTTGAAAGTCATTCTAGACGCAAATATGATTAGATGTCCCCGTTTCTCCAGGTGTATCACTGGTGTCAACATTCAAATGTTTCATTGCGATACTATGTACATAAAATTATTGCTCTGAAGCTAATTAGGCCTTGTGGTCGCCCATGGACTTCTAAACGGCCGATTGTCAGTCAGTCAGTGCTTCGTTGTAGAACTGATTGGCTCTCGTCAAAGCCATCACGTCAATGCCCCCTCCCGCTCTAGCGCTATCATCATCATCATCATCATCGTCTCCTATGAAATATCCTAAGATCATTACCTAAAATTTCGTGGTTTACGGTACGCATGCTACAGACTAATAGCCTTAAAAATACCTCCAGTCATGCACACTGAGATACATTTACGCAGGTAGGCATGTTCTGTCTGCACGTTGCCCTATATAAACCTCGAAGGTTCTACCAAAAGGAATAAAAGTGGAATGGAAAGTTTTAGTCCCTCAGTTAGCACAGCCGGTGCTTGTTGTCTTAGCAGTAACACCTGGGAACACTACGCGCCAATTAAAAAGAGACTGCACTTCAGTACCTTAGTATTACCGTAAAGACCTTCTTGTTTTTATATTTACTAGCTATACAACACGCAATTTTAATCCATGCGCTCGTTTAACGATTGGTAAGCCCCCTTGGCACGTCAGAGCGGCCCCAAAGTGCTGATCCAAGGTCATCAATTGTAATATATAGTAATCTGGAGTGAGGTGCGACTTGCCAGATTGCCTGTTAGCGTGTGTGCAGCGCCATGTCGTAGATGGCCGTCGAAGATTCATCAAAGAAGGTTATTGACAATATTCATATCTTGAGCAGAGCATTACCACAGCGCTATGATTACGTGCCGCTGTGCATGCCTTTATGTTGACAGACTGATGCTTATTTAGCTGTATGAAGAAAACGAAAAGTGTCCATGTTAGTCAGTGTTTATGTACTTATGTCCGTCGGCAGAAGCTGTATACTTATGTTGTTTTCTAAGCATAGCAGACGACAATCGACGGCCAAGGGTGGTTAGGTAGATGTAACCTTCCTTTAATACGACTCATTTTTTTGACACCTCGTCATAAACGGACATCATGGAAGATGGCTTAAATACAGGCGAAGGTTCCATCACTTGGAGTTGGTGTTACAAAACGATATCGTAGGACCAGCCATTTAAACAATTTTTTGCCACTGCCTTTACCCCGTAATCCATTGATATAATTTCAAGTTATAAGTTATATCATGTAAGTCTATAGTACTTAACGTAGTTAACGAATAAGGAATTACGTTGAAATCGTACAACTACCATAATTGCTATACTAGGCCATTTACCACACCCGCTTTCTTTACGTTACATTGACATTTGTAACAGGTTTCGTTAAGCCTCGTTTTGCTGAGTTGAACTGCGTCTTCCCATCAAAATTGCGCTTGATTATTGCACGGAACAGATGTATATATAGCGATATGTTGTCTCAGTCATTTATGGATTTAACAGAATTTTGTGTAACTATATGGTTTTGCCTAAGAGTTGACATCGGTGGAACATTGAGCACTATGCAGCTCATTGCTAGGTTAATATGCTGCTATGATATAATTTTTGGCTAGGCAAACATCTACAGACTCGAACAGAGAAAAAAAAAAAAAGGTAATATCTGAGCCATTATTTATTACTGCTATTGATATCAATATTAATTATCCTATTATTAACAGTAAGCGTGTGCACTCACCTTGACTTTCATGGATGTGAAGATGAGACAGTTGCCAACAAAATGAGCCGAATATCCGACGGCCTTTGAAGTGCGAAAGCAGTACAGGTAGGGCTTTTCACGTTCAATCGACACCGAGTTAACCGGGTCGAGACGAAACCAAGTGCAGAGGGTCCATCCGCTCTGGTACGGCCAACGTGATAGTGGTGGAATTGCGATCGCCGAACCCTAAAAAGACGATGCACATGAGATATGATAACATTTGATACATTATAGAGCAATAGCAAGAAGCACGTAAAAGCTAAGATCCTACATGCCGTTCGATTTTTTTCCCGCTTAGAAGTGCTACATTGCAAACGTTCGAAAAGAAAGCATGGTAAAAATCTGCTCGAAAATTGATAATAAACTATTGCTACTATATATTTCTGTCTATCCTAATTCCTATATACGTTGTTCTTGGTTAAGCAAATACTATCTACGCGTTGATTGTAACAACAAATCCTGTCAGTTCTTGTATCCGTATATTATGATACGATATAGGGTATTGGACGTTTAAAGCTCTGAGTGGAACAAGCAGAGTTTCTCCCATCAACATCACATACAACTGCAATAAATTAGTGAAACAAATGTTGACCTTTTTCCCGGAGAAGCTGAAGAATGAATCGGGTCCTGTTCGATGTGGTAACGCCCGCAGTACGGAGAGAAGTCGTACCGAGTGCGGCCCCCAAGTGGCGCCACTTGCACGTAGATAGCCCACCAGCAATTTAAGCTCCCTCACCGTAATCGAGTAGTTTGCGAGCACGCCTAGTACTTCGATTACTAGGTCTGAGGCCGATTGAAGGAGTCCGATGAAAGTGAAGACGAAACGCATCAATGGAGTGAGATACAGTAAGCTAACGTGCTACCATCAACTGAGGCTATTCTTTGATAAAGCAGAAAATTTGTTCAAATCAGGTAAACAAATGTTTCGAGCCCTTCGGATCAGATAGTCACAGGCAAATGTGCACTCTAAAGAGGCCGACAAAGGCCCTTTTGTGAAGGCTTGACCACAGTTTCGATTAATGCTCCACACTTAAGGAGATTATTAAGGATGAAAGCCTCTGAGAGTAGTCGCTTTCTGTTCAAAAAAAGTAACATGAACGACATGACAAGGATCCATAGGATTCCATTAGATGTTTGTTTCCAAATTGAATGTTTGCCAAATAGTTGCCGATGTATTAGAGATATGAACATGGCAATGCGCCGGAGAAACTCATTCTTAACAGAAACATTTTCCATCGAATCCACCGAACGCAATCTTGGATCATCGCTCATGCGTATTAGATTAAGGCACTAGGAGTTTGCCTGTGGGTCTTGTGGGCTCTAATGAATCGCCGATTATGAATACGAGCAGGATAACGACAACGATTATTGTACTAACCTGCGACAACCTGATCGACATGAGCCATTCGGGCGAGGATGTGCTCAATTAGGTGGACTTCCGTGCACGCTTGTAGATTGCGTACACTCTTCTTTAGCATAGCACACAATACACTCCACAGCTCGGCCTGAAGAGAAGCAAAAACAAACAAAAGCCATTATCGACATCAAAGTAAAAAGTAGAGTTTGGAAAGATTTTGTTCTGCTTGTTTATTCTAGAACTTGGCCAATAATAACTGATATTTCCGAATGAAAGGACAACGACCTTCTGTAAGATGTTCTATCATCGTTATTACTATTATTCTTATTATTATTATTGACAAAAACAGATCGTAAGAAAGAATTCCGATTTAGATACTTTATCCTATGCATACATTCTGAATTTTCGATGCCTTTAACTGGCGAAAATTTTAGGCACTACTTTTGGCTACCGTTAGGGGGTTCTGCGCGGAACAGTTGGTTTTACTATAGCGAAACGACAATGGCAAAACTTAGCTTAATGTATAGTTTAACTTTACTAGTTATTCTGATAAAAAAAATATCACTAATCAACCCGTTCTCTCATGCGAAATAAGTCAAGAAAACTGACTTCATATAAAAAAATAGGGTTCATTTGCACGATTCTAACCATAGTGGACCTTGGCCCTTGTACATGGAAACGTTTTTTATCGCCGGGTGAGATTTCTTTGTTTAAAACGAGCTTTTTTGCGTACTGATACTTCATCCTCTAACAATCAATATGAAAGCACGGATTTCTAGAAGTACTACAAAACCTAATTGCGGATGGCTGGTCATTGAAATAGTAGTTTTACAATAGTGTACAGACATTTGTGTAGTAAAAACAATTATTAATTCTTATATAAGAATTAACTTGAAATGCTTTCCTATTTACGCTAGTACGTATATCATATATGAGTGCCGTTGAGCTAGCAAACTTTAATAAGAATGAAATGTTTTGCGTGGTTTTCTGTCATTTAATTGGCAACAAAAACTGTCGTAAACGAACCACAGGTGCACCTAATTCAATTGTTGCCATCCTTAGAAAGCCGATCATTGTATAGGGAATCCTTTATACATCAATACGATGAACAGCGCAACATGCTGCGATTAGTTATACCGGCTACAAGCGTACGCAGACTTGTTAATCAGGCTATATGGGTTACACTTCCCTTTTGAGTGCCGACCCACGTCACGCTACATCGTTGCCCTGAAGTTGCCCTTCCACTGTCTAGCTCCCGTGACGTACAATATAAACATGTTTTCCCAACTAACATCTTTTGACTTCCAAGTACGTAAAATGTGTTCGTTCGCTTCCGAACAATTCGATATGCTTCTCGCTGTGGAACCGATGTTCTTTTACGGAAATATCAGACACATGTACAAACTGACTTTACTCAAAGGGAACAAAATATATATACACGATGAGTGTATTTGTGCTGTAACCAAAACAGTACTGGAAGTAAACGTTGAGCCCTTTATTTAGATGCCTAATTATAGCAATTTTGTCGGTAAGGTCGAATCTTCTAAGATGTATGTATACACACATGCCGACAAAAGGTAATTGCTATCATTACCCACCTAAATAAACGGCTTGAGGTACTGTTTTAGTTAGACATCGCTTCAGATGTTTCGCCCCTATCAGCACAAAAGGCCTGCATGTTTATGCCTGGTTTTCAACCTATATCTCACCTTAACAAAGTACCGTTAGTTTAATAGGGGCAAAAGCGTTACCACCCAATCTTCTCGCAGGGACACTATTACCCAGCTGTCTGCCACTTCTCCGCAATTTAAACACTTCCGACCCAAAACGCAACATGAAGTGAGCTGGGCTTGGATTGAAGAAGTGAGGTTAGGTTTCTCGCCACACCTTTGTGTTGCCCTGCCGCTCATGGTCGATTGGTTAACTGGAGAACCCATTGGTGAGTGTTATTGTTGTTATTCATGCTGCTGTCTGTTTTCCATTGTTTGGCATCTGTTGTTTTCGTACATTGGTGGAAACGGACGTATTCATAAAGAACCAAAGAAAGAAGGCCAGGGACAACGAGCCTAACGCCAAGTAATAGGCTGTGGGTATGTAACCCGATCGATTGCCCTTCACCGGAAAGGTAACGCTGTGGCTGTGGGGCAAGCTGCGGCGTGGCCACGGCCATAGGCTTTTTGAATTTCATCGGGAAGAGAGAATAGCTATGGGTAATAGCGTATGACTCATTGTAGCTATTACAAACACTGGGTGGCTGGTGAGTGTGTGTGTTCATTAATGTCTCGAAAATTAAACTTATCTATTTTTCAGTATTATGTTTAAAACGTATCCAACGAATTTTCTTTAGTTACGATCACTGGCGTTGACAGCGAACAATCATCTGAAGCAAAATCAGCGTCGGAGTAATAATACTTATTTAAATATATATATATATATATATTTACCTAACTTTGCCGATACAATGATAATAACGATAGTGATAACTACGAAAGAAACCTTGAGCATACCAGGCACGATACAAATTACTACGTACAGCCCTCGTAAATTGGTACACGTGCACGAATACAAATGTAGTTCATATTTCGTGCGCATGGTCCTTCGGAGGAATAGAAACGCTTTTGTAGTAGGGATAAAATCAGCTTATTGTGATCGGGTTTATTCTTCCCAAACCTTCAAGATTTCTGCGCATGGGCGCGTATCATCAAACGCAGTTCTGCTTCTATAGCTGCCGTGATAGTGTAGTGGCATCGTGTTTGCCTACTGATTTTCTAATTTTGACCTCCAAGTTTTGACTGATATCTGCTAAGTTTAAATTCGGGCATAGACGCACCTTGTTTTGTGCTAAAGGGAGCCACCTATCTTAACTAACGTTCAATTGAGGTTAATACATAAAGCTCGAAACCTTGTTACATGTTCTCAAATGAGGTTTCCTTCAAGTAGAAAATATATTTGTAAGACTGCACACAGTTCAGAAGGTCTAGTATTTAGATGATAATGATCAACGAATCAATCTGGACGTTCGAAGAGAATGAGAATCGAAAACAATTGGCAAGAGACTCGATTATCATTACTTAATGCAGGAAACGAAGTTTTTAACTATTTTTTAATATTTAGAAGGTACTCTTTTATTGCTTAGCTTCTAAACAGCCATGTACCTACAGTTTGCGTTCGCATATACAATTTACCTATCTAAGGCTGCCCGATGTTAATCGATGG
The DNA here is from genome assembly GCF_002532875.2 of Varroa jacobsoni. Lineage (NCBI taxonomy): Eukaryota > Metazoa > Arthropoda > Arachnida > Mesostigmata > Varroidae > Varroa > Varroa jacobsoni. Next base: position 30,639 of record NW_019213611.1, read on the forward strand.
TGGGACCTACTTGCTCATCGGTTGTGCTCCTTAGGGCGTCGAGAACCCCGTAATCGCAAGGACATAGATCAGAAGTATACGTGGGTTAAAGCTAACGCTGCACATTTCTTTATGTAATCCAATTGGTAAGTAATTGAGGCATGGCAATGAGGTCATCAAATAGCCGGACCACGTGCTTTTAACTACCATATCAATTGCCTTTCAATCTAGAAGTCTCTTGAGGAACTCGAAATGGCGGGCCGTATTCATAATTTCCTGTATTTTAAGTATTACCATCATCTTACGTCCGAGCCTACTTGACGACTGTATGCTTTACGCGGATTTTTTTGCTGATTAAGGTTCTGCAGTTTGCGCGTGGAATACTCCATACGCATTTCTAACTCAAATCCTAAGCAATTAATTTTTTTTGCGATATTTCCGCATTTTTACTATTTGGGTTGTAGATCTGCGACATCGCCGCTGGGGCCCCTAGACGCCGATTCCGGCAATGCGCCCCTGTCCTTTGGGTTTCGACACTTGGTCACCCTCTCGTTAGTTTTTACACTTAATGTAAGTAATTGCTCTCATATACTGTGCTTAAAACCTTTCCGCCTAATGTCTTCATCAATTTTCGACAAATTTTTTCCCGTAGCGCTGGCTAAGAAATCTTCGTTCCTCTGAAGTAAACTCAATTCGTTTTCACTTCCAAATTTCGGAGAAACTGGGACATTGATTAGCCAAATTTCGTTTGCTAACGACGCGTAGTTCAATGGGCATCCTTGACAATCGGTTGAAATGGGTAGCATTTGAATAACGCGCGTCGACGCATCGAGACAAATCAGATTGCCATAAATGTGCGCTATCGAAAAAAACGGTGCTCTTAAGAGTAACATATAGTGAACTGATATATAATAAAAGATGTTTGTACGCCTGAGTAATGTAATTACATTATATTATTTTAATGTCTAATGCGTTTATTGTACATCAACAATAAAGAGCTCTTTTTTTGACCCGAGTTGAGTATAGATTTTTCATTCGTCATCTATGACAGAGATCAATATGTTTAATAAACATATAAACATATATAAACATAGACGGAAGCCGCTCATGAACTTATTTGAATACTATATGATTGCCCAAATAATTAAAAAAATGTTGTTACCAAAATTACAATTGTTTCAATGGAACTTAGAAAGGTAACCTTTCAGATGGAAGAGAAAAATATTTTTCCCAACAGAAGATAAGTAACAATTGCTACTGAAGGGATTCAGATTTGAGAAACAGAAGAATCTTGAAAATGTGGCGTGCGTATTGTCTCCTTATAGCAATAACTTAGAAATAATGAAATTTTGTTTCTTTAGGTTTTTTTTCCCTGAATCAAAAACCTTGTTCTTTGAGCAAGAACTTTTCGTCCCATTTAATTTCATCTGAACTACAGTATGTAGTAAAAAATATCTATAGTAAACTGAGATAAAATATTATTTATATTAGAGAATATTTAGCGAATAAGGAATCTTACCTGTAGCTGAGTGGAACTGTGATCCAGAAGTTCTAGCATGTAGATAATATTGTTGGGATTATTAATGACAAAGTTCAATTCCATGTCAAACTCCCCACCCACGAGCTGAAAGACAGAACAACAGATACGTGCTTAATTATGCAATAACGGTAGCGTTACAAACGTTTTTCATCCCACCAAGAACCATAGAATAGAAGTCTTATCCTGTCAATACGAATAAATTTCGTTTAATCCAGAAGACCTGCCTCACTTGATCCCCATGTCTATAAATTAAATAGCCTAGAAATTACTCTGTTTCGCTATGTGCTTATAAAAAGCGTACTTCAAAGCATTTTTGTTCGGCAACGCTTCGCGAGCAGCATAAAGTGGTTACTATTATCACTAGTTTTACTTACATACTTCATTACCCTTGTATTATTATATATATATTAGTATTATATATTGTAAGTATTTTATCTATGGGCATGTTCTTTCTCGTATCTAGCCGATCGGAGATGGACTGGAGTGGATCGGATGGAATATTTCGTTATAGTTTGAAAAAAATAAAGAATCAGGAGTAAGGGTTACTATGTATTATACCAACTGCTTTCCTCCTACCAGTATTACAGGATCAGATAGGACACCGTGTTATGTCGTTTACCTTACGATAATGGGTTTGACCCTTAAACGACCTTGACATAAATTTCAGTTGATTTACCAACAGTCGTTAAATCAGGAACGCGTTAAGTTTCGCATGTCATTAACGCCATCGAAAAATTTGCTCTTCTAACATTCTATTACACTGTAAAAGGTTCTGTATAATGTCTCAGCAAAGTTTTCAAGATTTAAAGTCTAAGGAAACTTTTGAAAAAAAGAGATCAGAGTGAGCACATGTGCCCGATTTGTCAGTAAACGAGCTTTAGTGACGAAGGTCACATAAACTACCGCGAGGTATTGGCTAGAATAAACTAACATCGTTGCAATAGAGATGTTTACTCATGAGAAAAGTTACCACTCACATCAAGTACACATTTATTATATACACAAAGTACGCCGTGTGTTTGTACTTACTACGAGTGATATCGTATGTATGAAAACTTCAGAAAGGGTTGAAGTTTTTGAAGCCGAATTCACTAAGACCAAGCGAAGAGAATCTTCAAGGAGATGAGCATTTCCATCACGAGGACGCACGACACCCACCATCATAACTTCACATAATTCAAAGAATGTCTGGTGTAATGTTCGCGTCGCCATGAGGCTATTTTGTAGCTGGAACCTTCTATGTCGATTAAGTGACCCACGCTAACATACTCTTTCCCGTTTCTCCATGTTACGAGCCCATTACTCTAATTATAAGGGTGCATTTCTCTATACACCCTTTACCGGCTATGTCGCTTATTTGTGACCGTGTACCTTTATGTTTATGACCTTCTACAATATGTTTCGTCGTAATTTACCTTGAGGACACTTACCAGTGTCTACGCTGTCAAGGGAACTTCGCATCGCTGGCCGTCTTAAAGGCCTTTGGCTTTCTTCTCCTAAAATACTTCGTTGCCTTTTTTGGACAATCTCCCCAATCAGGATGTACATTTTAGTCTCTGTCCCCCGAACCCCTTTTCTCTTCTACAACTACTTCCATTTTTCTGTCTGGTCTTTTCGCCTTTCCTTTTCTTTCATTTCACGCCCTCATCTCCACTTCATCCCATCCAATTACTCCTCGCAGTAGCGTGCCACACTGTCAGAGACGCGCTGACCACGCGAGTCACATTTCATCTCTGCACATATATTCGTTCTTCGACAGCAGCGAAAAAGCGGAAAGGCAAAGGACCCTAGCAATTTACTCCATCCCCCCCCCCCCCCCGTGCCGTCGTCGTCACACGCCCGTAACTTGCCCTCGCTGCCTCTGCTGTCCCACAGGTGAACCAGAAGCAACGGCGTACTTTAGTAGGCGATCTTGCTGACCACCATTACAGTGGGCAGGCGAATATACATTTGTCTCCATCTTTTCTTCCCTTTCACTCTTTCTAGTGGTTTTTAAATCTGCCGAAATCCTAACAGAACGCTGGACTTTAGAGCCTTCGTCTCTCTATGCCCACGATGCACTATCGCTGTTGTCGCAGTCACAGATGGCTGGGGACCACTGGCAGAGGGCGGCGGATTGAAGCGTCGCAAACGCGGTTTTCCGAGGAGATCACCTAACTGTAGCACGTAACCATGCTGCAAAACTTTACCATGCTAAAGCGCTAGTTCATCTGGCTATAGCGTAGCACATTGTAGCACCGGCAGTTGCCATGACGGTGATATGGACATTGAAATCCGATATGAAGGCGATGTTAGACCTGCCGTTGCGTCTTACAATTAGCACAGGAGCGGTAGCGTAAAAATGTATCTGACTTTTGTCTTTGCTTCATTGTTCTCCTTTTTTCTGCCTGCGTATTACTATAACATTTTATTGCGCTTATTTCTTGGATCAAGAAAAGCTCGTCTGCCGACTTATTTAGGCAACTGCGTCGACCTATACAGACGAGGTCATGTCAAATTGATTTTGTCTGTTTTCCTCCACTTTTCTCCTAAGTTTATTCTTATCGCGTTAAGGTTTAGTTTTATATAAAATAAATAAAAGATGGCGGCTGGCGGCGCTTTCCAACACTGAACTAACGGTTGGTTTGCACCTGCTTTCGAACCTTATTTTTCGTTGAGCCTCTCTGAATCTGGGGTAAATACGTGGCTACTGGATCGTCGCCACCGACTTTATACCATGTAGGGCATTCGTACAATTTAACGACGAACGGCGATTCTTGTCTATAGGAGGTCGACGAAAACTGAAGATATATAGACGCGGTTTCTATGGCCAAATGACGATTGCGTGTTAAACTACTACGAGAATTAGGAGCAGACTCACATAGATTCGAAAAAAATAAAGGCTATCAAATAAGTTCTCATAATGAGCTACTGACGGACGGCCAGCAGCGCGCAAGATTGGTCATCGATATAAAAACGAAAAAAAAAAAGAAAGAGTGTCAAGGTCCTAAAAGCCTGTCTTAAGACCACTTAGGATGTTGTCGATAGCAGAAATAAGCACGGCAAAAGCAGCAAGAAGAAAAAATAATTAAAGGATCGGATGGAACGAGCTTGAGAGGGATGAGACAGGAGAATACCAAGGGCTGAGAGAACTAACGCGATTATTCTATCCATGAATAATAGTGGAGAACAACTCTATTAATGTTAAAGCACAGGACACTATAAGACAAAAGGATGAAAATCAACGGAAAGGAACAACAAAAACAAAGCTGGGTGGTAATGTTGCTCTTTTCCGTACGACTGGTTGTCTATCGTTTGTTACTACTTCTACCTCACAACAACAGCAATAACAAAGAAAACGATGAGCGAAAGAGAGCGATTTTAGAAAGAAATAACACGTGACGAGCGTTTGGTCTGCCTACTGGAGATATGAGGAGAGACAATGTCGCGCTCGATAACCAAACGCGGTCCACGGTGCTACTCAACAATAAACGGCAGCACGAAAGAGGAGCACCTGATTTGATCTAGAGACATCGAACCAGGCCGAGTAGAAGGCTCCCTCATGCCTTCTTGTAACGAAGGCGTCTAACCAGAAAAAACGCATACTAAGGTAGTGTAGACACAGGTACTGAAAACGACGGGCGGAGCTCTAGAGAAAAACGAAGCTGAGTAAAATCGGTTATTTTTTTTTCCACACGACACCGAAATCGAGGCAGCAACAAAGCATATATGTCGTGACAATAGTAACAACAGCAGATATTAGGACAAAGATCGGACTGTCTTACATTGCAAACCTAGGCAAGGCATACAATGACCTGTTCGATTTTAATAGTGATAGTATCTTGTTAAGGAACGTCTGTTGACAAAATATAGAAGGAGCTGCCCGCATAAGAGTATCTACAAATGGTAGTAGCTCATATGGTAAAGATTCCGATTTTTATGTTTAAAGCAAACATATTTTGTACCGGCGACTTTTTTAGGAATAGTACAGGGTGGCTTATTAAAATTAAGGTAACATTAATATCACTTTTCTATAGGTAGCACCTATTTAAACGAAAATTGATTTTGAATAGTTTTTTTGCATGCGTGAACGAGGACGTTCCTCGCAAACATATTTAACTGTGTTAACTTCACAAGAAGAGTATGCCGACCTAACACTACCCTCTCGAGATCACGTTCTTTAAGATACGATCAAATATGAGCAGCAATTTAGCACTGCCCAGAATGGAAATATCGAATCAGCGGTTCTCTATTCGATCAACTTTTGCAGCAGTGGTAATGAATTTTTTATTAAAAAAACTGCGGACGGCCGGATGATGCATGCTTATAATTGACACATTTAGATAATAGCCCAGCGAATCTCAAGCTTTTTCATCTTCAGACTATGCTTGACTTTTCCTGTAATAGATTTGAGGTCCTCGTGGGTTATACGACATGCCTGTCTTTTTCAAAATAACCTTCGAATTCCAAACTGAGATAGCAGTATCACTAGGCATGGATTTTTGTATTTTTTTCGAGTTTGCTGTTGTTTATTAAGGATGTCTTATTGTGGATCCTCCGGACTATCAAATACCTCTACAACCGCATGTTGACTGTCATTAAAGTAAATTTCGGGTAATATAAGAAACTTAAAGCCTTGGCAGAGTCTCGTCCGGTATAGAGACATGGGACTATGGATTTTCTCTCATCTTTTAAAGGCGAACTTTTTACCTTGGGCATGACGAGTCTTAGGTTATGTTCTAAAAAGTACTGTTTTTTTATTCTAGGGTTAGAAATAGCGAATAAACGATTTCCCACTACGATAGGCAGCTTGCCAAAATGTGCCCAATTTTGACGAGACACTCTGTATTAAGATAATCTGCGTATCATATCGTAGTGTACACATATATAAAGCATGCTTTGAGCATCAATATTACCAAAAAACAGCTATCAGCACTGGACTATGCGGAAAAGACCAAACACGTTAGCCAAGTAGGATTCATTTTGATACCTATACTACGATAATTATTAATGTAAAAAAGCTCTCCTTATGTAGTGTAGAAGCCGCCGGAGAGGATAATGCCCCTGGCGTTCATTAAATGGAACTAAGCTTAGGGATTTAATAAGTTTCCGATGAAATCGATTTTCCTGATGATCCTCCTCCAAAGCACCCCCTGATCGTAGCCAACTGCCCCTTTTCCGCTCCTAGAGCGAAGCATGTAGGAAACTTCAGGGGCTTGGAGAGGCGGGACAAAATCGAAGGAATGAGTTCCGTTTCGCTCTCTCTATCAGGGAGTTCGCACGAGGAATGGTTCCGGAACCCGCGGCATCTGGGTCGCGTGCCCTCTACTTAGTAACCGTTGCTTTCACAACGAAATAAATATAAGATGGCCTAATTGTGGATGAATGAACATAATAGTTCAACAGATGTAGGGCAGACACAGGGGCTAACGAACGGAAGACACGGATAACAAAACGAATAAAGAAATTCGTAAATAAGCTCATTTTAAAATATGGATTTCTGGAGTTTTTTAATCGTCTATTTTGATGTATCATAATAGACTTATTTGCTAATCGAGGTCTTGGATAATCGCAAGAACGAGAGTTCTCTGAGATGACGAGCGACTGAGTTCTAGCTTATTGGTAGTTGGTAAATTGGGCCTCAAGAAGAACAATTGGTAAGGACAGTCGGGGCTAAGAAAGCCGAGCTACATTCAGGTCTCTAAAAAACAAGCCCACATAGCGCGTGACCAGCCTATATTTTTTTCCACAAATGACTTCCGGCTGCCCCTTCTATCACAGATCTTGGTATCGCTGTTTTAGCATTGTATCAAAATAGATCAAGATACCTGTGGTTCAATATGAACCAAAAGAATATGTTTACACTTAGACTCGAACCTAGACCACTTCTGTGTCGCTTCGGTTGTTCACTAAACTCATTACCGTTGCGCCATCGTGGGGGCAACTGCGAGAACTAATAGACTGAGACGAAGTTCAGGGAGTTGAGGCGTACCAAGAAAAACATGAAGGATGCAGTTTAGGACCACCGAAGAAAAGGTATGCGGAATTCAGGAAATGGGCCGTGGGCCTTCCAAGGTCTGAACCTATGATTTAATAACTATGGCCACCACCAAGATAATCATTTAGGAATGGCCACGGATTCGAAGAAGAAGCGGATCCGTATCGGTCGGTAGGGACAAAAGCCACCTTTTTGGGTTTCTGTTCTTGTGCATAAAGGATAACTTACAGTATAAAATTATTAATATCGTCTGATGTACCGGTAGACAGAAGGTATGATGAAAGGGTACGAAGTAAGTTCGGAACAAATAGCATTATGCCAATAACTCCGCAATGGGGATTCAAAAACAAGTTTTGTAGTAGTTAGCTAAGTTTCGATCGCTACAGTGAAATGTAAACTGATCTTTTTTTCTATTACTTCTATTCTGTAACGATGCACAAAGAACTTTCTTTACGTGTCTTAGATAAGGGTAACTTCGAAATAAACTTGATTATTGAAATTAGAGATTCGAGAAGCATGTTAATGAAACATTCCACAGTGCTCATACATGACTCCCTATAATTATGCTGGTAAGTCGTTAAATCAAGCTACGTAAACTGCCCGTACGCCCACAACATACGTGGCCAATTCGTAGAATAGCAGTTTTGCAGAGTACACTTGGAGAGTATTAAGAGACCATATACTTACTGCTATTTACAAAGAAGTGATTCGCTTCCAAAAGATATTTTATAGAAAACTGGACCATTCAATTTTCAAAAGAATAAGAATTTGTGGAGGCATTTTGCACCGAGTGCCGACATAGAGTAACCAACGATTGCGACAAATCGTAGCCCAGATGAAATCAAGCCGGCCCCACGCTAACGGCGTTGTGATTTTTACATACAAATCAACTAATGACTAGGACCTAGAAATCGCTACGCATAATATCTCAGATACTATTTCAGTTTATCGTATACCGTTTACTAAACTAAAAGTCTTTCGAGTCTTAGTTTCAATGCAATCACTAGGTATTGTTTCAGACATCAAGTATCGTCTAATGTTTCATTAACTTCTTCCTAAACAAGACTACATGTAAATTTGTACGATTCGCGCCCGCTAAATTATCGAAATATTCATTTTGTTATATAACGAAGAGTTAGTTTTCAATATATTGTGACTTTGGATACTATCGTTGCCTTTGTAAATCTGTTTGACCCTTAAAGTTTCTAGAATGCTAGAATTTTGTAACGTTTATCGATCCTTGTCCAGCATCAGAATCAAAATCGTCGTTATCGCAAATAAGAGGAAGTATATCGTCACTTATCGATGACCTCGACGTTGAGGTAACCGCTTTGCGATCCATGGGCAAAAAAAAATATTGAACACCCGATAATTGGCATCCAATTAGCTGCTCCCATTCCGGACCTTCCCAACAGTTTACCAAGTCCGTTATAGCTAACACTACTGTATGTATCACACGTACAGCAGATGATAAATATTTCTACATAAAGAGCGCGTGCATGCAGCGGCAGTCGTGTAAGTATGAATTTGTCGAACGGCGTTGGTTAGATTAAGCATGCTCTATTCAAATACTCTATACCTAAAATCCAACGTTGTTGAGTTGAACATGAGCTACTTTCTGCGTATTCCCGCTAGTCGACGAATCTGGAGTAAATAGAATATACAGTTGATAATCGTATAACGGTAGTTTTACCGTATCAGCATGAAGAAAAAAGAACGGACACGCTGCTATTAAATGTGATACCGAAAAATACGCCAACATGTAGAAACCATTCCTACAAAATGTCATCGCTTTCATTTATCACTGTGCTAACGTCAAGCCGATTGCTGCATTTCTGTTGAAATTGACGCCGTTGCAAGTCGTGCCACGCCACGACTACTTGCCTAGCATTCAACCAGCATACGTCTGATCCATGTTATGGGACTTATCACTAGGCTTGTTCCCTCGAGACGGGGGATGGGGAAGACGAAGAAGATGAAATCCTAAATGGAAAAACACACAAAAAATAGATGAAGTACAGGAAAAAGTGCACGAAAATGCTGCTGGGATAGTGTACTTAGTACAGAAGGTACGAAACCGAGGAACCGCACATTAGCGTATCGTGACGAACAGTGGAGAGGTTGCGGACAAAATAAACAAACAAGGACGTATTTCGCCTTTTTTCGTCTGCTACAGCATCGTTAAATGGCAATGTTGTATAGTGCTATATGACATAGTGGGGAGAATCCGAGACTTCTGCCGAATCGTTTAGATGAGAATTTCAGTTATACGAAGTGGATTCTAAAGGGTTATGGTGCAAGAGCTACGTCATCAACACCACATCCCATATTATTTGGCTGCTCAGCTCATGTTAGCATGCTGTAGGCAAGAACTGCAACAAAACTCATTTCACAGGTGTATAAACATTGTAGACGCAGTTAAGATGTCACCGTCAGTTAGCAGAGGGTGAACTTGGAGTGGTCAATTGCTAAATGCTGGCCAAATAAATACCATTGATATTACATCATGATAGTTTGCGTTCCACGAAGGATCAACGAACTCGTTTCAGTGTGACATGTCAACACAATAGTTAATACAAAATTTATGAAAATCTTAATTAAATTTTTTAAAAAAAGCTTAATGAAATTTTTCAATGGCAAAACTAGATTTAACCAGTAATTTCACACTTCCGATTATGTTCATTCTACAGCGCGATAGGTTACGAAAATTAACTGACCTGCTAGACAAGCTTAGAGGCCAAAGTAATTTTCTCAAAGAGAGCGCGTGATCTTAATAATGTTTCCGGTGAAACAAATACCGTTGTTTAAATTATCAGAAAATATTCGCTATCATGTTAGTGATTCTGACCTGCTTATGTATTTATAAAAAAATTTAAAGTGCATCTAACCAGCTCTAAAGGAAAAGATTGTTCATTTGCGGAGACAAGCTTTCTTGCTGCAGCTTAACTCAAAGATCGCACTTTCAGTACGAAATCAATCGTTCATAGCGTAATATGTACTACCAGCAAACAAACATTGATCTCGATTTCAATAGCAACTATTTTGATCTTTACTCTTGTTAGCCCAACCGCATTCGCGTCGTGCTTGATCGATCGACGGCTGAATCGATAGCATATATGGGAATCCTTCGGACGGTAATATATACGCAGCATCGCCGTAGAGCAAACTGTTTGTATATTCCTTTTGGATAGTGAAGCAACTAAGCTGTATCCCAAATTGAAGCAAATTGATCCCAAAAAATTGGTAGACAAGCATACCGATGCCTTGAGTTTACGCCACTCTAATGAAAACACCATATAAAGGACCATGTTATGATACACAGTGCCCCTTAATACAGTTTATCGTCCCTCCCAACAGCTTAGATGGCCGCAAGTAGCGCCTATTTCACGCTACAGTTTAATTACTCTAGCTCTATAATCCCGTCAGCCTTTTTGTTTCGATTTTTGCCCTAATTCTAATTATTTGCTCTAGTAACAATTAATTCACCCCTGCGAGTATGTACACCCCCCTGTTCCGTTGCGCTGCTGCCACTACTACTACTACTACTACTGCTAGATGTAATTGTTGTAGCTGTTATTGTTGACTAGATGGGCGAGGGGTGCAAATTTAAGGACGATCACTGGTAAAGACGTGGTGGCAAGTAAATAACGCGGTTGCTTTTTGTGCCATAATCTCTAATGCGTTCCGGTGTTCCAGGCTTGCGTCTGAGCCGTATCGAGCCGAACGGAGCCCGAGTCCAAACCCGATCCTATGGTCTGAGCTCTTGAACCTGCAGGTAGAACCGTGAAATGAGCGCGGTTTACCGCTACTGCAGTTAGTGGTGGCTTTGTACCCACAGCAAGGATCATCCCCTTTTAAAGGGGGTTCTGAGAAGAGAGGCAAAAGGTCCTAAGATGAAAGCCTGTAAGGCCCGTGGGCTACAAAACCAATCTGCCCGCCCTGTCCCTCACGAATCTCCAGTCAAAAGACGATAGAAGTTTTTTTCTATGAAGAGTGAAAAACGAAAGAACGACTTTGTTACTGGAGGTACTACTATCGGCTACGTCGTATGAGTCTCAGCGGTTTAATCGGTCTCCTGTTTACCTTCTTTCTCACCTCTTTTATGCGACAGCCTGGCGCGCGTGTTAGCTGGCCGCTCATTCGATGTAACGCGGCAGTGCTACTGGCACGAGTTCCCGAAGCAACTACCGACGGCAGCGACAGGAAACAGCGACCTAAGTGGTTAGCCTTGCTACCTTTGCGTGGCTCACGCAGTCCACTCATACCGTTGTTGGTACTGTTTGTTAGTGCTCCGTAAGAATTGGACTCCTGCTGGTCTGGACCATTCAGCCAGCCTTTCTATTTAGTCAGGCTCTCGGTCGTGGTCTCTCAGCATCATTCGTCTAGAGAGTTTCCCAGCTTCAGCCTCTCTGCCGACATTGCTGTACCTTTTCATACAAGCGTTTCTTTGCAGAACTCTGTACATGTGCCTTAAGAACTGAATATACGGAGGAACGAGGAACTAACGCGCTGGTACGAACATACACACGCATACGGAGATGAAAGGAGTCGGCGAACCCTAAATATCCCACGAATCCAGTCGACCTACACGACACAAAACCATTATCCTTTTCGTCATTACAGGCAAAAACATCTTCGTGAGACCGTTTTACATTTTCCAAGAAGTGACGGCAGGTAGATTTGAGCCACTTTTTAAACGTAAAAGGCTGTATATTCAACTAAAATTCCTCTTTTATCGAATGGGATCTAGTGAATAGTTAAAACGTGAGAGGCTAACGACGGCCTCCAAATCGCAACGAAACCTCGTATCTAACATACAACAGCAAATAGACAGAAATGACGTCAGAGATGATTGACGCACCAAGTTAGTCCTAACAATTTCGACAGTTGAAAACCAGAATGAGGCACATACATTTTCATCTAATTAATAACCTGCTTGTGTGTCATAGCTTATATCTCAGCTTATCTTGTGTTCTCCCAGCTTTTGTCAAATCGAACAGCGTCCCATTTACACGCTTAGGTTCACGCACTGGGCCTATTCTCACAGTTAAAGTCTACTAGGGCAAACAGAGTATTTGTTTTTACTGTCGGTACTGTGATTGCTTGTTTGTTGTTATTATTGGTGTCGTTGTTGTCGTTCTCATTGATGTTGTCTATTGTTGCTGTTTATTGTTGTCTTATATAGTGCTTCTATGTATAAAGTGCTTATATAGAAATTCTATGTACGTTTTCTACAAATATGTAAGTTAGTTGTAAGTGAGCTGCGAAGTTTGCGAAGTTCACTATTTCAATTTCACTTCAGCACTGAAGCATCTGATATTTCGAGATCTATGTAAAGCCAATTGTTGTTGCTAGGCTTGTTCGCGAAAGGTTGCGACATTTACTTCGTGAGATCTTATTATTTTTAACAAATAGTTTACATTTCATAACTAAATTTCATTCATGATTTTGACAGTCGCTAAGCTTGGACGTTTGAATAACTTACGTTGCGCCGAAAGTCAGATGTAGTCTTAGTAAATCTCAAGAAAATCGGTTTTGTACGCTGATCTATAAAAAAACAATAATTTATAAATAGATAAGGAGTGAACAAAATCAAATCTATTTCAGTCCGAAAGGAGTTTACGAATTTCACGAGACGAAATTGTGTAAATATGCGTTACGGATTTTACGTTTGGCATTGCCTTAGGTGTGCATTGCGTCAAATAGCTTGCCAGTTCTAGTAAGTCGGATTTCGAACCTAAAGCATCAGATGTCTTTGAGTAGGCAAACATGTTATTTTTACGTAGAACGGGTTTCACATAGGATGAAATCGCCTAGCATTATTATTTAGGGTAAGTAATTTTTAGCGCGTCCCAAAGCCTACTAAACAAATACTGGCGGGTGTTTAGCGCTACTTATGGGCATTTACAAATAAAATTCTCCGAGGCTTTACCCACTGTATACTGCATAAAACAAAAAGTACGACATTTCAATATGGGTCCAAACTTCGTCACGTGGGAGAAGCTTGCCTGACTCAAAATTGACGAACCTTATAATTTATAGTGTGCGCCCAGAGAGCATGTTAGAGCGGACAACAGAATACAGTCGTTATGCAAATCGGGTTAATGTATAGTAATTCAACCAAATGAGAATACCGTCCTCAAGCATTAGAAGGGATTCTGCTCGATGTTCTACTCATTTGTGGCTAAGGCATCGATTGCTCACGATGATAAAAGCGACCATCTTATAGTGGTCCATCAGGACTTCAGCTGAGTGCGATGAGCTTTGATTCGTGGATTAAAACATAACTACATCGACTAATGTATGATCGTATTGAACGATTATGCTCATAGAGTGACCAGCATTAAGGGAAATCGTATCTACCCTCAAGAGCCCGACTGTCAAACAGCATCAGGACTCTAGCAACGAAAACATCGATGTTTACTTGGTCAAACAATAGCAGCTGTAGCAGGAAATATAGAAATTTTCTTGCAAAAACTAAAACCTTTTAAAAAAGCCACAATTGCAATTTCGCCAAACTTCAACCAATGCAAGGTGAAAACAATTGTATTTGATTCAAGTGGGGAAGCGTTTTGGCAAATTTATGATGGATCATAAAACAGATCTCGATTTCGAGGTCACGCGATCGGTTCATGTGAATGCGACGGCTGGCAGCAGGAGTGGCAAGGAAGTACTCTATCAATAACAACATATGGCCCCCTGTAGAAGCTTACAAAAGATAGACGCGACAAAAATCATTCCAAAAGTGGCACCTTGTACAGATGCTTACATAGTCCTAAATCACAGTCTGTAGAAAAACGTGTATTAAATGCACTTCCATGCCTTCGCTTAACGTTTTATATATATAACCGCTAATTCTAACGAGTGTACCCTGTTCGTTTGTTTCTCGCCAAGTGAACGTAAATACCCCTAAATCTCACGCGCTCATTCTGGTTAAATCAAAACTTCGCACCCGATAATGGTTATGTGAGCGAACAGGAATTCTCATTAGGGACATGTACTCTTCCAACATGCCCACCTTATTTTGCTGGTTTGTAATACTTCCGTGTCTGATTGCTTTACCCAATTCGATGATAAAATAATATGAAATATGTTGTACTCTTTTCGTAATTACTATAGACAACGAAGCACAAATACTACAGCACCACAGAAAGCCCTGCGGCAGTAAGTCCTTGTCTACCCACAACTATAACAGTGCAGCATCTGCTTAATGCCAACTGCACATCTCATGGATATGATAAACTTAAAGTAATAAAGTTACAATCGGAGATAAATAGACGATTTCTTAATATATACACATGTCCAAAATCTCGCTACATACACGCAGTTCGTACATACATACAGAGGCCGATGGTACACATGGACGGAAAACCGAGATATTTCAATCTCGATTCAGGCACAGCCAGTGTAGCAATCAGTTGTGGGCGTTAACGTGTTACCGTGTTACCGTTATATATATATACGTGTTAACGTAT